>NC_136495.1:148707442-148724942 GCF_053919585.1 Euprymna scolopes | reverse complement strand
TCATTTAAATTTAACTTGAGATCTTGGGACATTCTCCAAATTGTACATTAGAATTTCAACCTTCAAGTTAATTAAAAAAATATATTTTTTTACCCATACACCTAAGTAAATAATTATCATAAAAAGTATAAAAGAGTGCAAAAAAAAAAAAATCTAAAAATAGTTTTAAACCAAAAATGTCCTAATATTTTCTACATGCGATGAACTCAAAATAATGGTATAGATAATTTCATTATAATTCACACATTACCTAATTAATAGAAAAAACATCATTCATATTAATCCTAGTTTAAAGTTAGCATAAAAAACGAATTTGACCCCTAATTAAATCAACTTTAGTGTGATTATTAAAAACTAGATTATTAATAAGATATAATTTCCCATACTACAACCCATAACGTATATAATTAATTTTAACTTAACTTGTCACAATATTATGTATACGGGTTTGAAATAGGCTAGCATTTACCTCTTTCTATAGAGACAGATTTGTATTATTTCTTGTTTTTTAAGCAAATTCTCCCTAGATGTTACTTTATGGAAGGATTCCAAAGTGCATAAATTTAATTTATTAGTTTTACCTTATATTGACTACTTTAATTCATAATGAATCTTATTATTAACTAATTCTCTGACATATTTACCTAAAGAAGTAGGAACGTTATCAAACTCAGAATTTGAGTCAATTTTGAAAGAACAACGAGAATCCACTTCTTAAAGGAACCATTTTTTCTCACTCATCCAATTCGTAGAATGGTATTCAAAAGGAACTCATATCTTGTATGGTTTATTTCCTTAAATGGAATCTTTGAATTAATTTTCCCTGTTTGGGAACCTTGTATTAAGGAAGAATTGAGCACGCCATACTCTTTCTTTCTTTCTAAGTCCATAAAGAGAAAGTACCGTCATGAACTTTATTGAAATTTTCCACTTTGTTGTGTTAGGGTAAATCACGAATCTACCAGGACTTGACTTCTTGAAATGCTTTAGTCAGGAAGAATACCAACAAATGCTTATAATGCAATTAAATTAAAAATATTCTCCACAACACAATTGAATCAAGAAATCTATTCAAGATAAGTGTTTCTGCGTATTTCATGTCTTCAGAGTCTCTTACCCCCTTAGAAGAAATTTCTACATAGGTTAATTATTGCAGAAAACAACTCTTAGTTGCAGAGCTTTTGAGTTTATTTCAGAGTTTGACATTACATCAGGGAATTACAAAAGGGCTCTGAATGTGCTCAAGGACATATTTTGCAATCCTGATGGTATAAGGGACAGTTTTTGAAGAAATTCTTCCTCGTTCCAACTCTTTAGTGAACTTTGGTCGGTTGAAAAATTATGTAGAACGTATTAGAGCTGATTTAACTGAGTCAGATCGATCCTTCAATGGAGATATTTTTAAAGAATGTTCGTCTTCTGGGCAGCTCGTCACTCATTTATTATTTAAGGATTCCTGCTGAGATTCAAAAGGAAGTAATGTCTCAAAGCAGGGAGGGTTATCTTTTGATCAAAACCATTGTTGGAAATGTGCAAGAAATTATTTATTATTATAGCAGTACCTGCTAGACCAGAAGAGTGTGAAAATTATCTGTCAAAAATGATTGCCATCTTGCCTGATAAACGTCATAGTGGGGACATTACATCTAGAGAATCCTTCCAAAATAGGAAGGAAATTCACCCTAATAAAACCACTTCTGGAAGTAACCATAAATCTTGCAAATTATTTCATAATAACGATCATAGAGTGAAGATTTGTTTTGATTCCAATATTATAGTTTGAGGCTCAAACGCGTCAAAGAGTTCGATCTATGTAAAAACTTTCTGTGTTCTCACACGGAGACGAATTAAAAAAAAATTTTTTTTTATTCTTTTACATGAGGGTCACCACTTATCAAGACCCGGAGGCCACTCAGGTATAAGGGTTATTGCGTGTACAGTAATCAATGAGATAGTATTGTAGCAATCATTAGTATTGAAGATTTGATAGAGTGTCTTACTTAAGGGGGCGGTTTCTTAGGAATTTGTTTATGTTGGATTTGAAGACATCCACATTGTAGTCAGGTGGGAAACAGGCAAAAGAGAGTTCCACAGTCGTGCACTTCTGAGAAAGAAGCTCTGCTCATGGAATCTACGTTTGGATTTAGGCACAGATAAAGAGTGGGGAAAATTACTGACAGTAGTTTCAGTCAGGCGAGTGTTTCTCGTGAAAGATTGGCGAGGGAGGGACGAGAGATTGGAGCTCAGACGAGCACTTGCCATGGAAATAACGATAAAACAAAGACAGGCTTGCAACGTCTCTTCTGTGGGAGAGAGGCTGCAGGGAAGAGAAAAGGGCATCCCCCACTAAACCACGAAGTCTATTACTTAGTCTATTACCTGGGGATAAAATGATTTCCCTACCCATGTGTTTCTTATGGGGCAAGGTCACATTTTTCAGCAATGTGTTTGAAATTGACTCAGTAATTTGTGGGTAAGTAATACCATCTGCAAATGATGAGTGTATTTGTCCTACATGTGCTACATGTCTCAGTTAAAGGAAAGAGAGGGGCTCCCCATTCAATTGAAATGTCTTAATAACTCTAGAAGCCAAAGTTCGTTTTTTTTCGAGTGCCATATACAAAATATGTTCTCAAGAGAGTATTCACTCGGAAACTGTTAATGTGCCTATAAGTACGTTTATACCAAGAATATTGATCTCCATTAACTCAATGTGTCTTTAAAGCTGAGGTCACAGAAGTCCTTTTTCTTTGTTGCATTATTTTTTACTGATGGTTAAAAATTAAAATTTAGAATCTCTCACTCTGCTACTTGTCTCTCATTCCTGAACAGGCTTCAAAAAAGAGTCGCCTTGATAGGTCCTGAACTGTCATCTAAGTTCCAGCCTCTGTCCCACTGACGAAATGTTGCATCCCTCTGCCTGTTCTACAAGTATTTTAATGGTGGATGCTCTGACGAACTACAAGAACTTGTACCCCCTCAACGTAAATACCCTCGACAAACCTGATAAGCAGGTAAACCTCACCCCTACACAGTAGAGATCCCTAGATGAAGAAAGCCTTCTACTCCAATAGTTTCTTCCCAGAACTGATAGACTTTGGAACTCCCTTCCAGGATTCTGCTTTCCCAACTGTACTGACATACAGAAGTTCAAGTGTAATGTGACCAGATATCTTGCTGCTCATCTCACTTCATGATATCCCTGCAACTTATGTCTCTGATAGTAGCCCCTACTTCAAAGTGGCACTTTGCCTTGTTTGTGGTGAAAATTGAATAATGATAATAAAAAAAAAACCCAGATTGTGGCTAATATAAGAGGAGTGGGATTCCGTCTAAGTCCAGGCTATGATAAACCAATTTACTTTAGATGGTATTATAGGTTTGGGTCTTATCCAGTGCCTTGAGGGTTTTTCATTTAATTAAATGTCTGGACAGATCTGCATGACAGACTACAAATGGTATCATCCCCTTTGGACAAATAAGCTGTTTTCTGGGGAAAATTTAGAGAAGGTTAATAGCCGACTTGGCTTCCTTTCCTTTACTTATTCAATCCGCAATTTATCTAAATGTTCAAGTTACCTTATATAAGAGGTATTAGATTTTGTTTCTTCATCTCCTGATTCTTGGGAACCATTTTTTTTTAGGAATCCTTGTTGAACGCGGAATTCAGAATTTTCTTTTCTCTTGACTCGATTGGAATAGACAGGAATTCCGATTTGTCGTCCTATGATGAGGACAAAATTTAAGTTTTCAAGGAAAGTATTGTTCCGAGGGAGAGGAAGTACTACATTCATTTACCTTAGAATGAGAACAGAATGTTTCTGGTTGAGTTGAATTATGCCCTTTCTTTGAAGATTTCGGAGAGAATGGTGGATTCCCTAGAAAAGAAAGAACTATATGAAGACTATATAAAAGTCTTCTAGGGGTATGAAAAAATGGACATCATAGAACCCATCTATGTATCCCAGGAAAACTTTGTTGGATTCTCATCTAGCAGCTCCTGCCCAGATGTGGCAACATTACTCCATCCTTGGACGTACCGGGCTCTTATATAGGTGGAGAATTGCATCATCAGTGAGATATCTACTGGAGTAGTAGAAGGATCCCACCAATTTTTCTAGCGGCCTTGCCAACAAATTTGATGTACATGTGCCATCTCAGATTAGGACTAAAGGTCAGACCTGGAAGCTTGTCAAAACATGGAGCCTCCCCAAGTTGAGAGCCATTCATTAATGCCAGATGGGGATCAGAGCGTTGATGCTGTAAAGATAAAAGTTTGGTTGTAGATGCTTGAAAATTAACCAGCCACCTCTTTCCCCATTGCACCACGGGATCAAGATCAGAGGAGAGAATTAGAGAGAACTTAGTCATTTACGGCCTTTGAAGTGTTGCCATAGATGGTAGTGTTGTCAAGGTAAATGTCTACGGATAATCTTAGAATGTGATTTGGAAGATCATTTATGTAGATCAGAAAAAGAGTAGGGCCCAGGATGTATGTTGCACTTTTACCCCGGGAAATGCCGGGTAGCCCTCTTAGTACTAACGATTACACACTGTAGAGGTTTTATATGAATCGAAACATGCAAAATTAACATCTAAATAGGAAAGCGTTCTATTTTTAATTATTTGCGATGAAAAAGGTTGTCATGCAGTGAATTCGTATATGCGAGTTCATTTGTCTGTAGCAAGGTGCAAGTGTGTCTGGTTATATCAGACAGTGTGTGTGCAGAACACCCGATAACAGCAAAAAGCGTCCATCTTAAAAAAAAAAAAGAAGAAAACAATAAAAACAAAAACAAGTGAAGCATGCATGGTCCCCCGTGAATGCTTCACTTGTTTTTTTGAACGAGGCATAAAAAAAAAATGACTAAGTTTATCATCCACCCACCTATTAAGCCACAAAAGTCCCCAGGAGACCTCAAATTCTGGAGAAAATGAACAAATGGGGCAGTTTTAGGCCTTAACATATGTAAATTTGAGTTCTGCACCATGTAAAAAAAAAGAAAAAAAAAAAGAAATGACTATGTCCATCATTTGCCCCCCCCCCATTTAGCCCCAAAAGTCCCCAAGGTTTAACATATTTAAATTTGAGTTCAGCACCATTCAAAACTGCTAAATAGACACACACACAGAAAATTTTGGACAAATATGGTGAAATAGTCCCAAAAATGGAGTGCTTTTTATTAGCCCTATAAGAGCCCCTGGGACACACCCAAGAGTCATCGCGAAGTTTCGACAAACAAAATTATATAGATATCAGTTAGTTATAACTTTTCAGAAAGTTTTATAAAAATCCAAGGCATCAATTTTTTTTTTTTCTTTTTAATTAGCACAAAAATGTCAATTTTAGCCATTTTAACACGAAAGGCACCCCTGGGAGGGGGGGGAACAACCGGAGTTTTCCCGGAAAATCCGTTCTGTTACTTTTTTACTCATATCATGTTTAATGTTTGTACAAAATTTCAAAAAATTCCAAGGCGTAGTTATTGAGAAAAGTGTGGACAGAGGAATGGACGAACGAACACCCTCCTTTTGTTGGGGACAAAAAAAAAAGGATTTAAAAAAGGAGAAAAAAAAAAATAGATACTTAAATATACTTAGAAAAGCGATAACTTCTTGGTGACGAGCAAGTGTGATGGCGAAATTTGGTGTCACGTCGTGCCAGTTTTGGAAGTTACGGGTGCGCTGACGAGCGATTTTTTTTTTTAATTTTTAATTTTTAGTTATTTTTTATTTTACGAGTGACGTTTAGGGGTGACGGGTGAGTAGGGCCGTGGTAGGCAGTGGCGTATCTAGGGTATGGCAGGCATGGCCCGTGCCATGGGCGCCACTCTGACATGGGCGCAAAAATTACTTGACAAAAATTAAAATTAGTAGTTAGGTATATCTAAGGTATAAATTATTAAGAAGGGGCGCACATTCAAACTTTGCCATGGACGCCATTTTACATAGGTACGCCACTGGTGGTAGGTGACGTTGGAATTGTCAGGTTAGAATGTTTGAAGTGTGAAATGAAGCCGTCGTAAATCTTGCATATTGATTGATTAGAGCAGTGGTTCTCAACCTTTTTTTTTTTTTTTTTTACTTATGGACCCCTTTTCACCTTGGTCTAATCAAAGTGACTTTGGTTGACCTTTCGCTTCCTGTTAATCTCAACCATTTTATGTACTACTCATCCAAAACATAGCAAAGCATGCACTTTTATTTATGTAGATGTTTTGGTAAAGCTAAGTGCCCGTGTCTCTTTATATTCGCCGAAGGAATCTAAGACGAATGCGTTGTCAGAGGAACAGTCACTTATTGTCATCGAAATTGGTGACCAAGTCTTATTTTCGCGGCAGATAAAAGCCTCTGCATTGTTTTACTCTGTTGTCTGAGTAACATATTTGCATGCGAGCATTTTGCTAACGCCAGAGAGCATTTGTCTCAATTTCAAACGACGATCCAAACTCACAGAGATTGCATGTTTAAAAATTGTCAGATGTGAATTTTGCAGCAGATCTTTCTTTTATTCTTTCTTTTTCTTTTGATGATGATGATGATGATGATGACAGTAGTAGTAGTAGCAGCAGCAGCAGTAGTAGTAGTAGTAGTAGTAGTCGCTATGGTAGTCATAAATATTTATCCACTCACAGAATGTCTCGCTTAAAGGCGTCTCGTCTTGAATGTAAATCTAATTAGCGATTAATTCAATTTTGAGTACCCGTTTTGCCTACTTCATATAAAACTTGCTGGCATATCCGTAATTACTTATGCACTTCTAGATCGCAAAACACTCAACTCGAATCGATTCATAATCTTTAATTGGACTGCAAAAACATAGGCATTTTTTTTTTTTTTTTTTTTTAAACTTTAATTTCCTGCTTAAATGCATAGACAGTCACGGTGAAAAGAAATATGATCTACTATCGATTGAACAAGTTCTTCAAACCGGAATGATGGTTGTCTAAAAAATTATAATGAATCAAAAAAAAAAAAAAAAAAAAAAAAACACACGCCTGTTAAAAATATTCAACTTCAAACGAAACAAATGTCGGTTTAAGATGAAAAGCACCCAGTATTAGAAAACCTTTTTTTAAAAGATCATTCAAATATAAAATGGAAGATATGTTTCTAAGGTTACTGAGAAAACGGTTAAGTCATTCTACAGCGTTAGAAAGTACCTGGTTCATGATGCAATATGTATGTAGGGGACTAGGATATATAAATACCCCAATCCCGTTACAAGAGAATAATGAAACAAATGAGGAATTGAAGGAAACAAAGACTCAACTAATGGAGAAGGTAAACGAGGTTTATTTGCTGTTGAAAGGAATGAACATTTTAGTTAGGACATATCCGCGCGTATGTAACCAATGTTCGTTGCAGGACTGGTGTTGTAGCAAGAAAGGAAATGTGTTTTCATCTCAAGTTCGGGTCACTATTGTTTGTTCGCGCGTGGGAAGAGAAATAATTGTTGTAGGAAAATTGAGAATGGTAGTCCAGCGTGTGTATGCATTGATACGGAATGAACTTGAGTAGGGTAGTATAATTAAACAAAGCGTACTTATCTTTTCAGACGACGGGGGTGGTAAGTGGGCGGCTGGTCGTGCTACTTCGGTGATATGTGTCAGGCTTTTAACTTGAGCGGCGACTACATTTATCAACCTAGCAGCGCGGCGTCTTTGCCTCCTGTGTTTTTCTTCTTTTTCTTCTTTGGTTTGTGTAAGAAAGGCATTGTTAGAATTGAAGGCGTCTCGGCTCATAACGTGAGAGCGGAGTTGGCTTCAGTTCACTGGTGCCTTATTTCTTCTTCTTCTTCTTCTTCTTCTTCATCTCTTTAGGTCTGGTGGAAGACTGTCCGTGCGTTCACTGACGCAGCTAGGCGAATCTCTCTTTCTTTTCTTTCTGGTCCCTTCCTTTTATAGTCGTAAACCGGCTCCCAGCGGCTGTGATAATTTAGGCCTTTATTTTCGGCGGGGAGCTCTGCCATTGGTTCATAATTCTTTTATGGTTTCTTATTTCTCTTTTTCCAAACGGAAGCGATGCGTGGAGCCATGTGCAAACGACGATTTTTTTATTTTGTCTCTTATGCTGGAGACGTTAGCATCCGGTTGGCATGTTCCCACATGTATATATATATATATATATATATATATATATATATATATATATATATATATATATATATATATATATATAATAATGGACTCTCCCATTGATTTCGACCTACGAGGTTCTGACACAACAACTAAGTTCTTCGGAAATCCACACGGATGAGTTGTTTATTGTTTTTGTTTTCGTGCAATAAAAATAAAACTTTTTGCTTTGTATCGGATACTTATTGCACCCGCGGTGTGTGCGTGTATATATATGTATATATATTGTTAGTTACAATTGTTTCAAGATTATTCGGTCAAATTCAAACATTATGTCCTTTGAAAATTTTCACAAAGACAGCCTTTCGTCAGACGTATAGAATAAAAAAAACACTTCAACAATGAGCAGAATGGAATTCATTTTCCTAATGTGGAAAAAACATGGGAAAATATTTTATCTGCATTTCATCCTTCCGAAGATTTTTGAAAGATTTATATATTTACCTATTTTCCTATCTCTAGTTAAAAATTTTTTTCCATCGATAGGCTGTTCTTGTGAAAATTTTCAAACGACATAATGTTTGAATTTGTCCGAATAGTCTTGAAACAATTGTAACTAACGATGACATACACTATTTGTTGCTATCAATCTATTCCCTGGTGTCTTGATTTTGTTAAAACAATATATGAATGCTCAATCATGAAACATGATAATTTTGTAGCTTACTGTTTAAGTCATCTCATTTTTGCTTAAAATGAACGTTTACCGAATTTTCAATTATATAAACCCAATAAAATTTGGAATAGAGAGAGAGAGAGAGAGAGAGAGAGAGAGAGAGAGAGAGAGAGAGAGAGAGAGAGGAAGAATTATTATATTACTCCCTCTCTCTCTAAGTTCCAAGTATCAACTTTTCTTAGTTGGCCATCTATTACTTTTCAAAAGGTATCCATTACAATATTGTTCCGCCTTGCGACTAACAAGAAACAATATTGTAATGGCTACCTTTTGAAAAGTAATACATGACCAACTGAGAAAACTTTTTGTTTGAAACTTGAAAAATTATTATATTACGCTATATATGCTCTGGAACCCTATAAAAAGGCATTCATTGAGCTTGTATTTTTTCAAAATTTATATACGATTTTCTTTAAGATTCGCGCGGGTGCCCGACGTTTCCCGGATGTTTGGAGGTGTGTGTTGAGCAAAAAAAAAAAAAAAAATGGTAGTAGGCTGGCAGGCAGGTAGGTAGGCTCGAACCAGTGCCACGAAGACGGAAAAGAAAGTGAAAGAAAATCTGACGTCTTAGCCGATGTCTCCATGACGCGACCGGAGGTCAAGAGCGTTGAAATTAACCGAAGTCAATCCAACGATGATTATAACTTGCTAAAATGTTGGCGAAAAAGATTGACCCCTCCTTGTATAAAATGACCGAGTTTAGGGTGAAGGAATTAATGTTTTAGGCCACTTTTTCGATATTTGTCGTCCAAGACGTCGAGCTTCAAAATTATACTAATTTTGTCAGGATCCGTCGCCCCTGTCGAATGTTTTTGCGAGATATACATACATACATACATTTTAACAGACAGGTGAGTTATATATTGTAGACTAGCCTGGGTGCCCGGCGTTGCCAGGGTGTTTGGAGGTGTGTGTTGAGCAAAAAAACAAAAAACAACAAAAAAAAAAAAGTGGCAGTAGGCAGCAGGCTTTAACCCGTACTGCGCAGGAGGAAAAGAACGTGAAAAAAACGTGGCGTCTTTGCTGTTGCGCCCATCGCCAAACCGAAAGTGACGTAGGTTTCAATAAGGGGATGACTTTGAAAATATCGGCTAAAAAGGTACCCCTCCCTGTAGAAAAGTGACCAGTTGAGGGCGAAGGAAGTAATGTTTTTAACCAATTTTTCGATATTTGTCGTCCGAAGAGTTGAGCTTTAAAACGATACCAATCTCATGAAAATCCGTCCCAGCTGTCGAAAGTTTTAGGCAGACATACATAATGCATACATTTAAACAGACAGGTGAGATTTATATTATAGACTAGCAGAGGTACCCGGCGTTGCCTGGGTGTTTGGAAGTGTAAAAGAAAAAAGTGTTCATAGGAAGGCAGGCTCGAACCCGTAACGAACCTGTGACGCTAAGGCGGAAAAGAAAGTGCTACAAAGCTATAGAAGGTAAAAAGCGTTCAAATTTAGCGATGTCAATCAAAAAGTTGACTTGCAGGTGCAGAGATGAACGTTGGCTGAAGGCCAGTTCAGCTTTCCGCCGTTTCATTTATTTATTTCCCCACGATGTTGGAGAAACCAAGCTCCTTCGAAAAAGGGGGAACTCTGAAATGAATAGCAATTGTTTGATATGAAGGTAATTGCTCTCAAGACGTCCCAGCACGAAAGGCCACCGACGGCTTTGCTTTGATGAGTTTCACTTTATTTATACGAAAAAGACCAATAAGCACGCAAACGGAAGGAAAAGCAGGAATTTATAAAAGTCGACCAAAATAAATGTAGAGACGACGTGCGTTTGCAAATCGTGGATATTATGATCTAGGGAGTATATAAAAAGTTTTAAAAAAATAGTATCCCCCCCCCCCCCCGCCGAGAACCCCGGCAAAAAAAGCCTTTCTTGGACATACAAAAACACACGCGCCACTTTTGCCTTATATATATATATAGATTAAAACTTTATTTATGAAAATATTTTTGAAAAATCAATTACGATTGGTATATATAAACTTTTCAAGCAAATGATTAAACACACACACACACACACACACACACACACACACACACATATATATATATATATATATATATATATATATATATATATATATATATATATATTGCCTATATAAGATACAGTTACGTTCTTAGATGAAGAACTGTAGCGACACCTGGAGAAGTATCGTTCAGAACATCCTTTTTTGTCTTGAAAAATACAAAATCAACTTCACCATTTAGTGAGAGATCATCATTGTCTATTTCACACACGTGCTATCAGATTGGACTATCTAAAGATATCGACCTCCTGACATAAATTGCACCAAACATTGATTTGATTGTTTTTTCTTTTCTATTTGCAAAACTCAATCATGTTCTGCAAAACCGAAAGCAAAAACAACATTTTCCTCTGCAAAACAATCAAACCAAACGCAATGAATAAATGTTTAAAAATATAAAGAACTTTAGAGCATAAAAACTTTTACTTAAGTGGCCGGATTCAGCATTAAATAATCCGGAAAGAATTGATATATTGTACAAGGTGCCTTCAATATGTTTCCAGACTTTCGTAGGGGCACATTTATCGATAGCACACACATGCAACTTTAGTCCCCTTCGAAGTAATCTACTCTGACTGGAATGCACTTGTGTCGTGCCAACACATTCTGGAAAGCCCCATGAAAGTCATTTTTTCTTAGCGTGTCAATGACCCTTGTCACAGCTTCTTTCATCTCCTCAGTTGTATCATAAAGACAGCCTCTAAGGGTTTCTTGGGCTTAGGGCATAACCAAAAGCCGCAGGAAGCAAATTAAATAGTCTGTGACAAGAATGGAGTTGGTGACTGGTGCATTCATGCAAATCTTTGGCATCTTTAGTTCCTCGCCAATAATTGTGTGAACAGTTTCTACACTGGCAACTAACTGTGCACTTATTATCTCTATAAACATACAACGGTCTTTATCCATGAAATTCTTTATTTGGCCAATCAACTCTGGTGTTCTGACTTCCTTACTCCTCCCACACCTCTATCATCCCTCGCAGACTCTCTGCCTCACTTGAATCTCTTATGCTAATGAAAAACTGATGCTCGATTCATGCAAGATGGCCCAAAAGCAGTCTGAAGCATTCCATACGATTCTGTAGCATTTTTCCAAGTTTAAAACAGAATTTTATTGCATATCGTTCTCATAAAGTGTCCTCACATCCAGATTGCATTTTTGAAATTCACCAGCTGTGACAACCAGGCTTTAGTAGGGTGTATTCCAATTCTTACTGTAGCTGTTGATTTGAACCTGAAATCATAAAAATTGGTCAGTCATCACATAAGATGTATAGCAATAACATACTGAATTTTCAAGAGTCTAACACAGTTTTAAATACCTGTACAAAAAAAAAAAAGCCTGGAAACCTTTTTAAGGCACTTCATAAAACAAAGCAACGAAACTTAACACCATGAATATTTGTGTTGCATATTGGGGTTTCATTAAAAGAGAGAGTCTTAGAGAGAGATGCTTAGAAAGAGTCTTATTAGAGTGTTTGTCTTGAGAGAGAGTCTTATTATATGTGATGTTGTAAGACTCAGAGAGAGAGAGAGAGAGAGAGAGAGAGAGAGAGAGAGAGAGAGAGAGATGTTGTAAGAGAGATTGTTCATGTTATAAGAGATTGTTCGTTTATAACGATTCCTATATATTAAATGTTCATTCCTTAGATGCGTAGAAGAAGAAAGCTCTTTGAGTGAGGAGATAGTGTTCACTGTTCAGACATTGTGTGGACATGAAATATTGATTCACATTGTGGATATGAGATGTGTATGTCACGACATTTTATAACACAGACATATAATAACAATTCAATCTACTTTTTTTGTAGAATCATAAGACAAGACGACGTTTTACAAAAACACAGATGAGTTTATTCTTCACACGACCGGCCGTGATTTTCATCATCAAGAATTCAAAGCTTCACATATTAAGTTTAAAAGTGATCGTCTCGCTTCTAGACGTTCGAATTCCAAACTCCAGACTCTCTGAGTTTCTCCCAGTTTCTGTTTTCTTTTAACTCTAAAGTTTTTCTCTATCCCTAGAACTTTCTATTTTCCGTGACGTCATACACATGTTAAAACATGTGCCTTCTTTCACGTGTTCTGGACATGGGTGTCCAAAACTTTTCCTTTTTCTACAAAAGGAATTTTAACCTATACTCAGTAACCTATATTTCCAATATGTTAAAAATATTATCTTATAGCTGCATTCTTTCAATTAAAATTTCATAACAAACTTGACAGTGCACATTCTTTTCTTGAAATATTTTATCTCTATTCTAAACAAGCGTTTGTTTTACATTCCTTCTTTTTAATTCTCACACGTAATCTATTTCTAAACCTAAATTACGAGGTTTGAATTTCGTCTATTGCTATTTCATTTTCATTTTAACTAATCTCTCTATTTTTATACTTACATGAAAAGGGGACAACCCTTATTATGTAACATTTGAAGAGATAAAGAACTTGAATCGTAGTTTTTTTTGTTACCATTAAATAACCATACTCATGTAATTACATTTTATCCATTCCGTCCATCATTTTTAATCATCTCATAATAATTTTCGTCGTTCAGCTGAGAAGCCATCCATTTAATTAACGCTTATCCTCGAGTGGCTAAGTAAATAAATGTTAAAAGCAAATCTGAACTTTATTATTGAGGGCTCTCGTTGAATAAGCCATCTGGTGAAATGCAATAAAAAAAAAAAAAGAACATTTGTTTTCTTTTGCGATCAGATATCAACTGTGCTAATGTTTCATACGAAACAAAATTGTGCAATTATTTATAAGCACTTTCCTATTTGGTGTGTGATTTGAATGAGGAAGTTCACTTATCGATAACAATGCTCTCTTTCTCTCTCTCTCTCTCCTCTCTCTCTCTCGCTCTCTCTCTCTCTCTCTATCTCGTGAAAATGCAGAAAACATGAATACGAAAAGTATAAAAGTTTATAACTTTTATACTTTTATTTGTTTTCTATTGATAACGTGCAGGAATACAAAATGATATAATGAAAAAAATTAAAAACCTTTTTACAACAGTATATTTTCGACAGTACTTTCAGTCTTCCTCAGTGTAGTCAAAGAGATGTGCATGCACAGTGGAAGAGGAGGAAGGAAGAGGAAGGAGGAGAACGAATATATATATATATATATATACTAGCATTTCAGCCCGGCGTTGCCCGGGTGTTTGGAGGTGTGTGTTGAGAAAAAAATAAAGAAAAAAAAACGTGGTAGTACGAAAAAAAGTGGTAGTGGGAAGGCAGGCTCGAACCCGTACCACAAAGGAGAAAAAGAACAGGAAAAACATGACGTCTTTGCTGTTATATATATATAGTCATCAACGTACAGTACTGTTTCGCTGTATCACAGTCATTTTTTTTAAATTTGACCCCTATTATGGCCCCTTAACATTTATTGTTTTGGGCTCAAATAAACTTATTAAATTAGATCTATGTCCAAGGAACTTATATCTAAAATTTCAAGTGTTTAGACCAAAAATTGTCTGAGGAATTTAGTAGAGTTCTCAAAAGTCAAATCGTTAAACTTTGACCCCTTACTCGCTAAATTCCTGGCCGAAATACGGTCACATCGATTTTCCCAAATCTCACTACCCTGTATATCAAATTTCGAGTCTGTAGACTTAAAATTGACAGAGTTATTGCGTATGGAAATGTACACACAGACACACACACACACACACTTTTATAGACATAAAAATAATAGATAGATAGATTTGGTTAACAAAAATATATACACATACATAAATATATATGGAAACAATTTTGTGTTTACTATAAACTTTTTTCGCAAATATTATGCAAGTATAAATCATGTAGAATATCTGCATGAATATAATTACAGGTAATAGTTAACTAAAGATGATTATCCCATTAAAAAAACCGAAGCAACTAATAAGGAATTAATTAAAATAAATGTTTAAAAGAGTATGCAAATTAGCTAGATCGTTTGCTAGTGAATGCAATTCCACAACCAAGATATAAGAAAATTGTATTTTCTTTTTAAATAAATAGAAAAGAGGGGTTTTAATATGAATATTGATACACACAAAAGAAAACCAGATTTATAGGAATATATATATAATATATATATATATATATATATATATATATATATATATATATATATATGCTGGCAGGGAGACTCGACGTTGCCTAGGATTGAATGATAATCAACGAATATTTCACATTCCTATATTTTTATTATCATCGAAATCCATAAAAAAATCGCCCGGGAGGAAGCTTCACCTGTCTCCATGCTGGAACTTAGTCCAAAATATATGTTATTCTACATTGCTCTCTAGAGAACCTACTGTTTCTTTTATAAAATTCTTTTATATAATACTTCTTTCCGGTTAACGAAAAAAAAAACACACACATTAAGAAATTTACGTGCGGGGTTTTAACCTACAGCGTCATGCAAAAAATAAATAAATAAATAAATAAATAAAAAATAATAATAATCTTTGCAGTTAATGAAAAAAAATTAAGAAATTTACGTGCGGAGTTTGAAGCTACAGGTCACGTCATGCAAAAATAAATAAATAAATAAACAAACAAACAAACAAAATCACGCTATCAACTTACCCACAGTAGAAGTTTCACGGCCCGTTGTTCTATCATTATTTCTAAGCGACGACATGGAAAAACGACTTTACCGAATATAGATAAATTAAAATAACGGTTTCGATTATCGATTATCGGTAATTATCGGGAGTATTCTGAGACAAAACTTAACTAAGATCAGTCCCAGACTTATACACTAAAGTTCTGTAAATTTTAAAGAAAATCTGTTGAACTGTTTCGGAGTCTAAAAGGAATAAACTCACGCAGACATTGCATATATATATATATATATATATATATATATATATATATATATATATATATATATATGAGCTCAAGATGGCAGTCTTAGAGATTTTCTGCGTTGGACTGGACGCCATTTTTGGGGGTGGGTGGGTGCGGGGAGGTTGTTCTCAAAATATCATCTTTAAGTAAGTGTTTCATGTTATTTTTGAATTTCCATCCTATTCATTTTATGTATCCTTCTTTTTTTCTTTTTCTTTTTTTTTATTCTGTTCCTTTGTAGCAATCCACCTATTGCTTTAAATGTATAATGATGCGATCATACCGAACTTTAAATATAATCGCAGTTGAAACATGTATGCACATATGTAGTAAATAAATAAATTCCCAACATATGCACCAAAATAAGTACTTTCGATTCCGCTTCATAGTCGAATCATTTATGTAATAGAATACGTTTTTTTTTACATAGGCATCACCACTTATCAAGGTCAAGAGAATAAGGGTTAAAAAGTGCACAGTAGAAATTGGACGATAAAGTAATCGTCAATAATGGAAATTCGGTAAATTTGTTAACTTATATGGAACAGTTCATCAAAAACTTGTTTACGCTAGACTTGAAGACAACCATATTGTAGTCAGCTGGAAAGCAGGAAAACGGAAGACAGTTCCACAGGCGTGCAGTTCTAAGAAAGAAGCTTTGCTCATGGAATCTACGTTTAGGTTTAGGCACAGATAAAGAGTGGGGGAAATTATTGATAGTGTTTTCTGCTAGACGAGTCTTTCTTGTGAAAGTTTGGCGAGGGGGGACCATAGATTGGAGCTCAGCCGAGCACTTGCACGGAAAATAATGATAAAGCAGAGACAAACTCGCAACATCTCTTCTGTGAGAAAGGGGTTACAGGGAAGAGAAAAGGACATCCTCTTCGAGGCTACGAAGTCTATTTTGAACTCTATCAAGGCAGGATAAGTCTTTTCTAGCAGCTCCTGCCCAAATGTGGCAACTGTACTCCATCCTTGGACGTATATGGCTTTTATATAGATAGAGAATTGCATCAGGAGTGAGATATCTACTGGAGCAGTAGAAGGATCCCACCATTTTTCCAGCGGCGTGGAGAGTGTAACTATTATCTTCGCAGGATTGAAAGCCCGATGTGTTGGGTTTAATTCCGCTGAGAGCTGTTCAGGCAATGTGACATTTTGAAATGCATGAATCGTTTCTTTTTTCTCCCCCACTGACTTCTATGGATTATACAAAGCGATGGAGTAGACACTTGAGCTTTTCAAAGGACACGATAACAAGAGAACTACAATAGTGTACGACGACGTCGCTGCTAGTATAATGGCACGGTTAAGGGGATATTTTCTCACCTGAACGTCAATGGAAGCCATCGGCATACTGCATGGAAATATCCGACGCAGATTGTCTTAAAATGCGCTCATTCAGTTCAAGTATCTAGTAATGAAAAACCTATTTTCGAACTTAAACGTGACAGACAAACGGGAATGTTATTTCGAACGTCAGATACCGGCAAAAATGTTATTACAGGTGATAAGGTGATACACGAATGAAGATCTTTAAAACGAAAATGTAACAATTTGTATTATTTGTTCTCATTTTGAGTGTCATTCGCACAACGTTTCGACTGGTGTAACCTTCGACCTTCTCCAAGTGTATCTTGTCGAATTAAAGAGGTTTTTTGTCGAACTCGTGAATCTGCATGGAATTTCGGACAGGGGTCGTATGCTCTTGATTCGTCAGCCATGATTGGGTAGAAGTCTTAAGTAACTCACAATTCTATTATTCATATAGTCAAGCTCCAGAATAGTGTCAGTTACGAC
>NC_136495.1:148672442-148702442 GCF_053919585.1 Euprymna scolopes | reverse complement strand
GACCACCGCCATGATGTCCTTAAAATTCAGTGATTTTGCACACAAAGCTTATTGATGAATAATGCAATGAAGTTTTATTATTTTTATGTCAACGTTTTAATATAGTTTTGCAGCAACGCAACAAAGCCCTTTTTATCTCCAACCATTGCTGGTGCTCCATCTGTGATTATTCCAGAAAGTTTTGATGAATCCAGATCCATTTCGGTAATCCATTTTATTATGCTTTGCAAAACATTTGCTACTGTGCTAGTGTTTTCATAATCAATTTCACAAATACTTCCATAATATCCAATGTTGGTGTTACATTCCTCCCAAACGCTGCAAGTTGACAAGTATTCTTCAGATGGTTTAAAATGCCCTCCAAGTAACTTCTGACATTTGCTGCCAGCTCTTCAATACGCCTTGTTACTATTCTTGCCGACAAGCTGATAGCAGAAAATAATTCTCCTTTTCTGCAGGACAAACACCATCTGCTACTTTTAACAATAATTCTTTTTAGAACTCTCCGTCAGTGAAAGGTTTCATTCTTTCTGCGTTTCAACACCTCGTAGTTAGCGCGAGTTTTTCGGTCACTTTCTTCAACTTTTCTAGTAAAAATGGATGATTGCTTTGTTAAATTATTTCTCAACCGTGCAATTTCTTGTTTTCGGGCTTTTCCGGTCAAACTGTTGTAATAATTATGACGAGTTTCATAATGCCATTTAATATTAGAAACTTTCTTCATAGCAAGGTTTCTTGGCAAATTAAGCAAACACATTTTGTGAAATGCTCAACGAAAAAATAGTTATTTGTCCAGGCATGGTTAAAAGTTCGGCACTTCAAATCCACTTGTCTTCCATTAGCTTCTATGGGCTTGTTTTGGTTCAGACAAAGATTTCTGGAAGAGAAAAAGAACAAAAAGTATGGTAATCTCCAGGAAAAACAAGAATAAAAAGAAATTTCTACACACTATATTCAGGCCCCCAATTGTCACTTTGGTTTGGTTTGCTAATATTTTGATTGTGTCTAGTTTAAAATGGCGAACCGAACAAAATTCACTCGCGGGCCAGATGTGGCCCGCAGGCCGGGGGTTGCCAATCTCTGTTATAGATGGGAGTATTAAATGCTGCGTTTAAGCATCGAATCCTTCGGAGCAGCGCTTGTATTTTGTCTTTGGTCCACGCTGTGTCTAAGATCTTTGTCTTAAAAAACAAAACAAAACAAAACAACAACAACAACAACAACAACAACAACAACAACAAAAACAACAACGCTGTCCAGTCGACAGCGTAAGTTGACATTCTGTTATCATGAATTCTCTACAGAAAATGTAGGGAACCGGGGGTTTCGAATTCTATGAAGTTTGACGGTATCTTCTTTCTCTTACTAGAAAAATGACACTACAATAAAAAAAATAAAAATAAAAAAAATAATAATAATAAAAGAGAAAAAAATCACTTGCAGTTTGGACTGACTTAAAAAAGAGAAATGACAAAAGCCATACAATTAAATGTCATTGAGGAGAAATCGATAAACAAAATAAAAACGAAAGAGAGAAATGTCTATAATATATTTTATATTCTACGCACAAGGAAGAAAATGCTTGCGTAACCGACTATAATTATCCTGCAGTAAAACAGATATTTTTAAACGCTAGCGTTCAAAGTTTCGTATAGTATGATGTAATTATGATTGTAATTGCAAATTCATTTACTTTGCGCATGCGTACAAGGGTTCATCACTGAAGAATTAGAATATTTGATACTAGCAGGAAAACCCGATGTTGCTTAAGAATGAATAAGGACCAACGAATGTGTTACAGTGTCGTTGGATGATGATGATGATGATGATGATGATGATGATGGAAAGAAAGACCATTGTTAGGAAAGGTTGTTAATTTAATGCACGCACCCACTTATTTGTGGATATTGATAAAGAATAATAATTTCTATTGACATAAACGGCCATTAAAAAAGAACACTAGCTGAAAACGGAATATTCCGAATGGCACCTTTTGGTGATTCGACAAGTTCATCTGAATAAGCCTCCCCTGTGAAGAAAAGCAGTTAACCAAATTCTGGTGGTTAAAAATTATTATTGGGTTACCTGAAATATAGATCGGATGTTATGAGTTTCTTTGGATAAGGAAAATGAGATGGTGGATACACAATCAAGGGTCTATTAATTATTGTCCAGGAAATCTGATCATACTAAAATGATAACCCAATTATTTATTTTATTACTCATACGAAATGGCACTTGGAAAAAACCCTTGGTTATGCAAATGAAGAATGGAGCCTCCCATGTGAGTGATAGTGAAAGATAGAGACCCTCTCACGTGATGGCAATGAACCCTCTTGTTGGAAGTGTTAAATTAAGGAAGAAGAAGAAGAAGAAAAGGAAATTGTTTAGAGCTTGGGAAATTCAAAAACAGCCTGAGATTGGTTTTCCGAGAATTGTGAAATGGAATTCTGGGAATTGGAGGCGGGGCTAAATCCACCTGATTCTCAATATAATGAAAGGCAAAAATAGACTCGAGAACACACTCTGCCAACTACCTGGGGCTTTCACACCAGTCCAAGAGAAACCCCTAACTGCCGACTTCCTGGGGGTTTCACTCTAGTCAAAGAGAACCCCCTGAATTTCGCCTCAATCTAGTTTAAGTCGGTGAATCTACACGGTGAAAAGACAAACTTTACTTTACTAATGGAAACCGCCAGATCCAGAGAATTTGTATTTAGAGTCACAACTTTTAAACAATCAAAGTTTGTAACTTTTGTTGAATAATTATTTTTTTCTTTATAAGAAAAATGGCCACTGTTTTTTTTTTCTTTATCTGTTGATTGCCTGTCAAATTGAAGGTGCAGTTGACTTCAGATCTATTCTGACACCAGACGATGTAGACACAGACCAAGCCATTGTGAGAAGAGAACTCAGCGCGAAGTCGAAGTGCCTTACAGCTGGACAAATTAACCAGTGTTGCCACACAGACTTATGGTCGTGCATGGTTTGTGTTTCTGAGCATCTGAGCGGTATTTTCTAGTAACCAGTGAGGGCCTGATCACTCTTGAAAGATCCACCACTAGGCAGAGTAAAAAGTGTAGCATCTGAGACTTAGGGTTAATGCACATTTTGCTGCCTGTGTATATGACGAGGACCCTTCCAGAGTAGTGTTACAAATGTTCTACCCTGCCATATTTTATTGTCATCGAAATCGGTAAAAATCATCCATTTTTCAATCTTCCCCACGGTGATTTAGTCCATAATACATTGTAATCTACATTGCACTGTAGAGAACCTACTGTTGGTTTTATAAAATTATCTGTAAATAATGGCTTAAATTAAAGTTTAGAATGAAAAAGTCAAGTATCATGGTTAAATTGGGCTTAAAACAGAAGCATTTTTTGGACACGCCCCTGTCATATCAAAGAACCTACTGTTGATTTTATATGTCAGG
Organism: Euprymna scolopes; assembly: GCF_053919585.1. Taxonomy (NCBI): domain Eukaryota; kingdom Metazoa; phylum Mollusca; class Cephalopoda; order Sepiida; family Sepiolidae; genus Euprymna; species Euprymna scolopes. The sequence continues at coordinate 148,699,006 of NC_136495.1, read as the reverse complement.
CCTATCTGCTTGTGCTGTAATAAAACTTTTCGAATACATTTGTGATGTTAGGCTGTATAAGGCGTTAAATTTAGTCAAAATCTTCTGTTCCTTCTTTCATCGGATTTTTTCAATTATCGATTATCGATACTTATCGATTATCGATACTTATCGAGGACATTCTGATACAAAACATATTTAAGAACACTGCCAGGCGCATAAATACCTTTGTGTGAAATTTAAGAAAAATCGGCCCAGCCGTTTAGGAGCCCATTGGGAACGAACTCTCACACACAAACACACACACAGACAAAATTCGTTTTATATAAGAGTAGATTCTGTGTGTGTGTGTGTGTGTATTTTTTTTATAAAGAAGTCACCGCTTATCAGGTCCGAAAGCCTCTCAAGAATAAGGATTAATGAGTGTTGGAGATCGGTGAGATAGTATTATAATAATGAGCAGTGGGTAAAATTTAATTATTTAAGAAAACGGCTCAACAAAAACTTGTTTACATTAGACTTGAAAGCGGTCATGTAGCCAGCTAGAAAGCAGTCCTGCGATATCGTCTTCCACAGGCGAGCAGTTATAGGAAAGAAACTTTGTTCATAAAATTTGTGCTTACTTTTATGCACAGATATAGAGCGGGTAGGGAGATTGTTGACAATGGTTGTAACTAGACGAGTGATTGTTATTACTGTTTTACAGGGAGGAGGCATAGATTGAAGTTTACTCGAGCACTTGGCATGAAAATAATAATAGAGCAGAAACAGACTCGCAATATCTTTTCTGTGTGGAAGCAATTGTAAAAAGAGGAAAAGGTCATCGCCTACGATGAACCCTGTAAAGACACGAAAGGGTGTTCTGGGTAGCACCTGTTAAGATGTGGCAACAGTACTTCATATTGGGACGTATTTGGCTTTTATACAGGTAGAGAATTGCGAGGTGAATGAGATACTTTCTAGAGAAGTAGAATGATTCAATCATTTTACTAGCGACCCTGGCAACAGATGTGGTGTAGCTGTTCTATTTTATGCCAGGAATGAAAGTCAGTCTCAGAAGCATGTCAAAGCAGGTTTCTTCAGCGAGACGAAAACCATTCATTTCAATTTGGATAAAATGAGGATCAGAGCGTTGGTGATGAAAAGAAAGAAGTTTGGTTTTAGATGCATTAAAAGTAACCCATGCTCTATAATAAGCACGAGGCAAGAACGGATGTACATAAATCTAAGACAATGGTAGAATTGTTAGAAAATGATCTACAGACCGTAGTGGAATAGAGCTGTAAATGGATGGTAACATTTAATGCTAGGAAGACAAGCTGCTTTTCTTTAACAATTACGCCTCTCCAACCACTGATATCCATGACAACACTCTACCCGTGAATTTTTCCTTAACACTGCTCGGCTTAGCATTCACAGACAATATGAACTGGAACAAATATATTGAGGACATTGCAAAGACTGCTGCAAAGAAGTTGAGTTCCCCCTATCGTGCTAGAAGACTACTCACACACATGAGAGTATCCTGTAGCTCTCCAAAGCCACCATTCGCCCATGTATGGAGTATTCCTCTCACGTCTGGGCTGCTGCATCTACCGCTAGTTTTTCCCTCTTGGATAGTGTCCAAAAAAGATTCTTCAATCTAATAGATTCCACTTTGTCAACTAAGCTCAAGCCCCTGTCCCATCGCCGCAGTGTTGCATCTCTGTGCCGGTTTTACAAATACTTTAATAGAATGTGCTCCGACGAACTCATTGCACTTGTGTCTCCTTGACGTACATATCCCCGACAAACCCACTTAACAACAAAATCACATCCATTCACTGTTAAGATCCCTAAATGTTAAAAAGCTTTCTACTCTAATAGTTTCTTCCCTTGAACAGCTAGACTTTAGAATTCACTTCCTGCTGCCTGCTTCCCTGATTGGTATGCAGGAGTTTAAATGTAACATAAACCAACATCTCGTTAATCTAGGCATGGTCCCAAATAGTAGCGCCTTACGTTCAAGTGGCGATATGCCTTGTTAGGGGGTGAACGTGAGTTAAACAAAACACCTTTTACCTCGTTGCACCACGTGCTCAAGTGTATAAAAACTAAAATTATTCTCGAGTCACAAGTGGCTTGCTAATATTCGCCGTGTATTATGGTTGGTAAGACAAACGAGTGTCGTTATCATCAAATGTGCAGTGATTGTTGAAAAACAAACGACGATTAAAAATTTTGGTAGTGACAAAGACATTTCATTTATCAAAAGTTTGTCTACGACAAATTATAAAGAAGCGAATGAAACATGTTTAACATGCAGATCAAACAGATTAAGTACATTCATACCCATACAATAGAAGAATGCACATGCTATTCATTTAAAAGGTAAAAAGAAAAAGACGCGCGAAGCATAAAGCTGAAAACATTTTTTTCGAAATGTCCGTTTGAGCGTGGAAATGCTTAAGCCACGCCCACTTCGACGAGACGTTCGAACAGCGCGGAGCGAAATCTCGTTTTTAATCTGGCGGAAGGAGACTTTCCAGCACAGTTTCGTCGTAATCATAAGATTTGTAGCCTAAGCCTTTTTCTTTTTTTTTTTTTATAAGGGAAATTATTCTGGCTTTTAAACAAGTTTTTCTTCAAGGGAGATAACTCGGTCCGTACAATATCTTTACATGGACGCCGTGTGTGAGCGACCATGTTTTTATATTCTCTATTAGTTAAAATCTATATTGGCGATAAATTAATAACTACGAACAATGTAGAATATTTTAACATTAATCTATTAATCCTACAAACCGTCCATAACTGGTTGTTTCTATAGTAAACTCTTATGAACCTAACTATTATTTTCTAGGTGGTTGTGAAGGCACATATCACCCAGCCAGCGCTGCGTTCCACTCATCAAATTAAGTTGAATGGCTATTTCAAAATCCCCTTCTCTAATATAACACGTAATCTTGTTTGACCAATCATGGCTTGTGCCCTCTGCCTTACGTACCAACCATCTTCATCTCGCGCACACATTCAAACGCACTAGCAAAAGAATACACACAGTGGCACGCTGCTTAACACTCACAATCGCATGACTCACATACATATTCACATTAACAAATATATAAACGTAATATCTTCGTGTCTTATTCACGGAACATTCTTAACCAAAACACGAGTTTTCTTAAACTGTCACAAATGAACATTTCTGATTAAAAATGACTTTCATCTTCTTGCAAACTAATAGTTATATAAATGTTAGTGACCATTAGTGGTTATTAGTGACCATTAGTGACTATTAGTGACCATTAGTGATTATTAGTGACCATTAGTGACCATTAGTGACCATTAGTGACTATTAGTGACCATTAGTGACCACAATATACTTGAATGTTTCATTTATTTTCATTTAATGTGCATGAACGTCCACTTTATATGTTTCATTTTCTTTCCTTCACTTTAACTTAGTGCCCCGGATATGGTGGTTGTTAACACCCCCTCCCTGCATAGCCAGGAGGTGATTTGGCCGTGGGCGGAGGGATACATAAACAACCAGAATGCAATCCCACAATTTTCTTTCTTTTCTCGACCACTTTTTCGTCCGGACAGCCATGGGGTAACACGTCTATTTTTGTCTCTCCATGAATGAGAGGAGGGGGCACCCTCTCCCTCAACACTAATTAAGGTTTGTTAGTTTTAATTGTGGAAGTTAGTTATCATTTGTAAATTGTTTTTGTAGAAATATTGTAATATTTTCTTGTAAAAAATATAAATAATATATTATATTTCTCATATATTATGTGCGATTTTTGTCGTGCTTCTTTTTTTTTGTGTGTGCCATAAATGTCTGCATTAAAGAACGAAGCGCCACTGAAGACGAAGAATCTTCCAACCTCAATGTTGAACCTTTAAAGGTCAAGACGTTTTCTTGTGAGAAGAAGGAGCCACACACTTACAACAAACATCTCAGGTATGCTTTTCCTCTTGATACTCAGACCCTAACCACTGGCCCATCGCCACATCATCATGGGACCGTTTCTAAGACATTTAGTGCAACACGTGGGTCGGTCACAAACTAGTGACCTGCTGATCGTGTTATAACGTAACATTTTGTATAATATATTTTTATTGATGACCTAGTTCTTGACATCGCTCAAAAAAGGCTATCGTCGTTTAAAATGGCTTTACTAAGGTCAGGCACTACGCATTAATCTAATAACATCATGTATTAAAGTTAACCAATTTTACATTTTGTAACTGGTTAACGAATTGAGTTTATAGTATACTAGCATTTCAGCCCAGCGTTGCCCGGGTGTTTGGAGGTGTTATGTTGAGCAAAAAAAAAAAAAAGTGTAAGTAGGAAGGCAGGCTCGAACCCGTACCGCAAAGGAGGAAAAGAACGGGGAAAAACCTAACGTCTTTGCCGTTACGACCACCGCCAAACCGGAAGTGACGTAAGTCTAAATTAAGGCTAGACAATCGAAAGGAGAAGATGACTATCGAAAATATCGGCGGAGAAAGCGCCCCTCCTGTAGAAAAGTGCCCAGTTGAAGGTGAAGATATTAATGATTTTAGCCTATTTTTCGATATTTGTCGTCTGCAAGGTCGAACTTCAAAATGATATTGATCTTGTATAAATCCGCCGCCTTTGTCGAAAGACATACAAACATACATACATACATACATTTATATATTGGCAACTAAAATTTTCGATCCAAACCGATTAAAAAGCTTGCCCTATCTCTGAATACCTTTTATGTAAAATTCCAAATGTTTAGACCAGAAATTGTCTGAGTAATTTTACAGAGACCGCAGAGATTTTTTTTTTTTTAACTTTGACCCCTATTATAACCCCTTAACATTTATTGTTTTGGGTTCAAATTAAGTTAATAAGTTAGATCCATGTCCAAGGAACCTATATCCAAAATTTCAAGTGTTTAGACCAAAATTGTCGGAGGAGGTCAAAGGTTAATCGCCAAATTTCTGGCCGAAAACCGATCACATAGATTTTCCCAAATCTCAGTACCCTGTATATCAAATTTAGAGTCTGTAGACTTAAAATTGACAGAGTTATTGCGTAGGGAAATGTACACAGACACACACAGACAGATAGACACACAGATACACAGATACGTTCACATTTATAGATATATAGATTATTTTATAGTATTATTTTGAATAAATAATAGCAAAAAATGCTCTGATAATCACAAGCATGGTTCAGTAATGGTTGAACTTGGTTGGGGCTTAGTTATTTGAGTCAGCAAAAACTTATTTACTTGAAAATGACTAAGTTATAATCAACCGGGAAGCAGTCCAACAGTATCTTGTTCCACAGACGGACAGTTCTAGGAAAGAAACCCTGCCCGTGAAAGTTTCAGGAACAGATAGAGAGTAAGTGACATTGTTGGCGGTTGTTGTAGGTAAACGAGTATTTGTTTTATATTGACGGTTTTGAATCCTGTCAAGGCAGAATAGGATACTCTTAGGAGTTTCATCCAGATGCAACAGCAGTACTCCATCCTGGCTCGTATCTGACTCTTCTATAGATAGAGGATAGCGTCGTGAATAAGATATTTTCTGGACTCGTCTAAACCAAACTTCTGATTATTGCAAACTAGCGGGGCCTGTGAAAATTCGACAGGGAACTCATTCATATATAATATGTTTATGTTGGTATTCTGTAAATGTTCAGCGTAAATGGATACGCTTTGGTATTATAGTAGCTCTTTTGTTAAAACTGCAAAAGTATTTATATAAGCTAGCAGGGACGCCCGGCATAGCCCGATAGTATAGTACGCTTAAATATGATATTTTAATTCTTTCAAATTTTGTATATATCATAGAGTTAATGTTCTATCGATTTTTATATATTATAAAGTTGCGATTTCAAAATTAAAAAATATATCTATATGACTTGGATGCATCAGCTTGAATCGAAACCGAAACCATATATATATATATATATATATATATATATATATATATATATATATATATATATATATATATATGTGTGTGTGTGTGTGTGTGTGTGTGTGTGTGTATATATATATACATATATATATGTATATATATATATATATATATGTATATATATATATGTATATATATATGTATATATATATATGTATATATATATATGTATATATATATATGTATATATATATGTATATATATATATATATATATATATATATATATATATATATATATATATATATATATATAACTTGAGTTCCTTCAGCTATAATCGAAACCGAAACCAAAACTAATAAAGAATTTTTTATAAAATTCTTTATAAAAAAAATAGATTACTGGAGTGCCATCAGCTATAATCGAAGCCGAAACCCAAATTTATGAAGAATTCTTGGTAAAATTATTAAAAAAAAAAAAAAAATAGATGACTTAAGTGCCATCAATTATAATCGAAATCGAAACCAAAACTTATGAAAGATTCTTGGTAAAATTATTTATTACAAGAAATGGAAGGCCATACGAATTAAACGACAGTCACTCGGATGTAAGCGTGTCACACAAAATAAATAACACATACACATACACACACCTATTAATCCTATTAATATATAGATAATTATATTTTTGATTAAATAATAAAGCAGAAAATGCTCCGATAATCACGAGCAGGATTCACGATTTTAGCAAAATATCACGTCGTAACCTATTTTCGTTTTGTTTGTTGGAATAAAAAGGCTATTTACTTAAAAAGTTTGACAAAAAAATGTAAAAACTAAACGAAAGGTTTTAATTAGAGCGTATAAAACAGAAAGTTTGAAGATTTATTTTTGTTCACGTCAACGATTAAATACAAAAAGGAGTGTTTCGTCTGTAATGCAACATTGTGAACAAAAGCCACGCCGACTTTTGTAGTCACGCAACTGCATTGCTTTCCCATTGATAAAGCTTTCATGTTCGCTGAATATCAAATACCGAAAGAATAAACAAAACGAAAAGAAATCTCGCGAAACAAACATACGTGACATTACGCCAGGAAGAAAAATACTGGAACCTTTCAAGTGATATATTAAAAATTAATGTGCGAGACGAACGTATATAGGAAAGTTGCCGAGCTAATATAAACTATTCCTTTTTTTCTTTGTTCGTTCGGCTCCCTATTTACTATTCTTTTGTTTTCACATCTTTTATAGCAGTTTGGCGCCGGATTTTGGCATCGAGATGCGATTCGGATGAATTCTAAAAATCAAATGTTCGAATAGCTACACCATTTTGTTTTCGCTTCGTTTGAATTCGCTCTCCTCGTCACTTCCTAAAGCAAGTTATTTTTCTCAGGAACGTGTTAACTTAATCAATAAAATAAAGATAAAAATTATAATAATAAATATTCGCCCGAACTCCTTGCCAACTCCTGATTCGTCACCGTCCTTTATCTCTCTATCTTTCTCAGCTCCCCCCATCCCCAAAGACTGCCCCGTGCTTTCCCATTCGTGCTTTTCACAGCCGTCATTGTCCTCATATGCAAATTAATGCCATATGTATATTAATCAGCCGTCTATAGAAAAAGATTTTCTTTTCTCTTTTCTTCCTTGATTCCAGAAAGGATAGACAGAGGCGCCTTCGTTTGTGTAAGTCACGTTTTGCATTACTTTCGTCACACTCATAATATTTTCAACCAATGAAAGTTGTTTTAAACACAAAACGTAATAATCCTGTGTCAAATTACAAAGTCTATAAAACAGTGACTCTATAAAATGAAATCATAGTTTTTTCAGGGTGACACCTGCAACAATGCGATGTGCCTCACGATCGTCAGCATCAACAATGCCATAGAACTTTGAGATCGAGATTAATGTTAAAACGAATTGACATAAGAATCCCAGGTTGTTCGAATAGCGTGTCTAATTATCACATGGATAAAGAATCGGTATGTTATTTGTCGTATCTGGTTGTACCTTTGTCGTGCCTTAATTAGTCGTACATAAATAGTAAAACCGCTTAACTAAGGCATATCAACCGACGGACAGATCCTCTTATGTTTCTTATGTTGAGCTGAAGAAAACCTAGATCGCCTTCATTTAGGAAGTGCCTCAGATTCAAGTGGTGTTGATTTGCTTTGAAATTCCGACATTGCAGTGCCTATTGATAAAATATGGATAAACGAAGAAGGTTGTTTCATGTAAGATATATATGAAATCTTTAGTTTCGTGATGAGGTGAAAAAATGGTTTTTGATTTCACACGTCGACGATAGAATACAAAAAAGTGGCGAAGAAATTTGAGGTTTCAAGCTAGACTATCTTTTTGTTTTTCCGAATTTATATGTGGGAAGAAAAAAGGATTTTTTGTATTTCACGGAAACAAGAAAAATCTTTAACCGTTTATAAAATAAAAAAAATAATTAACAGGTTGGGTTTGAAGGCTATGACAATGTAGTTTTGAAGAAAACCTGATGAGTACGAGACAAGGTAAAAAAATGACAATATTGAAAGATTTCAATAATTTTCAATTATAACTTATTTATTTACCAATGTATGGTATCGTGGTATCATGTTCTTTGAATTTTCGAAATATACCTCATCTTCAGAAAGAAGAAAATAATTAAAAACATGTCTAACCACTTGGTAGATGCCTGTTACGCCAAGAGCGAAAATAGTAAGACGGCGGTAAAGTAGACTAACAGAGGTTCTTAAATTATTGTAAAAATGTTGGTTGGCATTTATGTTTGTTATTAAATTGCTATAATATTTTACCAGTATTAATTATATTATTATATGTTTAACTCAGATGTAATTATAATTATTTATGTTATTACTTCCCTTTTCATTACATAATTATTTGCAACCAAGTTATTGGCATATCCGGTGTATATAAAGTCTGTTGGTGGTATGGAACTTAGATTAATTTCGGGAGAAATACCCCCTCTTTTCCAAAAGAAAACAAGACTATATTAAAAATATTTCGCCATCTTGAATATAGTCTTGTTTTCTTTTTGAAAAGGGGAGGTACTTTCTCCCGAAATTAATCTAAGTTCCATACCACCAACGAACTTTATATAAACTGGACATGCCAATAACTTGGTTGGAAATAATTATGTAATGAGAGGGGGGGGTGATAAATGAATAAATAATTAGACATTTATGTAATTATTTATGTTATTACTATACTTATTTATGTACATGTACGTGCGCATATTTCTTTTTTTTTTTCTTCTTTTGTTTAATAAGTACAAGATATCATGGGATGGAGTGAGCGGTTAACTAACAAAAAATCATTTAACAATAAATGAATATTCGTGTAGGTGAATGTTATTTGATAACACAAAAATGTGTCTCATAGAAAAAATATGACTTTAAAATAAGTGAAAAACGTTTAAATAAGTGAACATTTCTTTAATTTATTAACTCCGCAGAAAATATTTTAGAACAGCAAAAAAAATGAAAACTATTATTCTAGGTTTATTCCAACGCAGAAACCAAATCAGAAAACATAAAATATACGCAATGTGTGTACGCATGAAAATAAATATTACCATAAGCACATTTAACATGGAATCTTTCATTAAAATTGATTTTTATGTCACCGTAACTGAGTTACGGCGTAACTCTTATGTATCAGTTTTTTTTGTATCGGAGTTTCCTTCTCCTAGGTGGATTATTTTCATTTGGTTTGAGTTTCATCTACCTGCTGCTTCAGTTTTAAAGTTCTCGAATTCACTTTATAGTACATGTTTTTTTTTAAAATATGTATGGATTCTGAATATCTTCCATATGAGAAAACGGACTGAATTGCATGTTTTTTTTTTGGGGGGGGGGGATTTGGCCACATTACTGAGAAAAGAATTTATGTTCAGATGCGTGATGATGATGGTGATGGTGGTGGTGGGAGAATGAGTTTGTTGACATGGACGTTCGCATATTTCTTTCTTCTCTTTTGTTTAATAAGTACAAGATATCTTGGGATGTGGTGAGTGGTTAACTAACAAAAAATCATTTAACGATAAATGAATATTAGTGTAGGTGAATGTTATTTGATATCACAGAAATATTTTGTCTTATAGAAAAAAATATGGCATTAAAATCAGTGAAAGACGTTTAAATAAGTGAACATATTTTTACTAACTCTTCAGAAAATATTTGAGACCAGCAAAAAATGAAAACTTTTATACTAGGTTTATTTCAACGCAGAAACCAAATCAGAAAACATAAGATATACGCAATGTGTTGAGCTATCAGAATATATGGTACCATTAGCACATTTAATATTGATTGTACAATTTGTCATTAATTAATTACCTAAACCATATATTTTACTAATTCAGTTTATTATGAGGTATATTTTAGCAAACGCATTATTACAGAAATGTCAGAATTTAAACTGAAATATTAACATTTTTTGTTTTGATATTGAGAAAAGATTAAATAGATTTTTTTTAAATACATTACTTTTAGTTTTAAAAAAAAAGACGTGAGATTTTATAATGAATAAATAAAGCATATTCCATATAACAAACATTAATTTCTAAAGCTAAATATGAAATTGTTTCATCTTCCGACGACAAAAAAATGTAAATATGCTTTTTTCGACTATTTAAAAATATCCATTTATTTAAATAGTTCATAGAAGTGAGTCTTGTTCCGTCGAGTTTGAATAGTGCGATTAGTTTTGATAGTGATTACTACACTGCTGATTCCGCTAGGATGTAACGTATAAGTATGTAGATAATTATATATATATATATATATATATATATATATATATATATATATATATATATATATATATATAGAGAGAGAGAGAGAGAGAGAGAGAGAGAGATATCTATATATATAAATGTAAATTTGGTTCGTTACAAGTGAATAAAACCATATTTCTACGTTACCAATTTATTTGAAATTTTCAGACAACCCATCTTTAGAGTCGAGGTCTGTTTTTATGTTATTAAAATAAATTTACTTCGCGAATTATTAAAATATTAAATAAAATAAATATATTTTTTAACCGTTACTGCGAATCTGTTCTGTTGATAAAACTGAACTTCCGGTTCGATTCATTTTACAGCCACGAATTGACGAAATATTTCATTTTCTGTTAACTCGATAAGTAAAATAAAACAAAAAAAACATAATTCATTTATTTATCTTCCAAATTTTTTAATTTACACATTTTTTCTTTATTATATAAGGCCAAAAAAAAAAGTTTCTCGATTGCTTTTTGAGTTTTTTTTTTGTTTTTCGATATAAGATTGGTTGGTAAAGTACATTTTTTTTTGTCCGCGCTATTTTTTAAATCGTATTTCCAGGTTTAATTACAGTTTTATTATATGTTTTTTTTATTTAATTGTAAGGTTAAAATACACCCTCCCCTCCCCATGTTAAGAATGGCTTTTTAAATATTAACGTTATTATTACAACACGGATCACTCTCTGTATGAGTACTGTACTTTCACCTAACAATTTAATAAACAAAACATGGTACTTATGCAGAGAAACAAAAAAGAAACAGAAATAAAAAAGGTTTTCATATGTTACAATTATGAAACGTTCTATTCATATATGTTCCGTGTTTTTTTTTAATTGTACAATAAATAAATTTAAATTTGAAACAGAAATAATAAATTGCAAGAGATAACGCGCGTTTAATATTAATTTGTATCGTTTATAACTACTCGCGTGAATTAATAATAATCACGTGATTCAATTTTGAACTAAAAAATTAAAGAAAATATTGTTTAAAGAAGCCTGATAATTTATTATTTCTATTTATGTATTGTTCATCATTAAAAAGGGTATTCTTTTTTTTTTTTTTTTTTTTTTTTTATTATATTTTCACCCCAAACAAGGCACATTGCCACTTTGGTGTAGGGGGCTACTATCAGGGGAAACATCTACTGGGGCACTATGTAGGGATTAGGGCAGCGAGATGTTGGTTCACGTTGCACTTGAACTTATGCATGTCAGTACAGTTGGGGAAGCAGTGACCTGGAATGGAATTCCAAAGTCTAGCAGTTCTGGGGAAGAAACTACTGGAGTAGAACGATCTTTTACATCTAGGGATCTCTACAGTGTGGGGGTGGGATTTTGCAGCTTGTCGGGTCTGTCGAGGGTGTTCACGTCGTGGGGGCACAAGTGCTTGCAGTTCTTCAGAGCATTCACCATTATAATACTTGTAGAACAGGCAGAGGGATGCAACGTTTCGACGATGGGACAGAGGCTGAAGTTTTGATGCCAGTTTAGGGCCTATCAGATTTGCGACTCTCTTTTGAACCCTGTCAAGGAGAGAGAGACTAGTAGCCGATGCACCGGCCCAAATATGACAGCAATACTCCATACATGGGCGAATAGTGGCCTTATAGAGGTACAGGATACTTTCGGGTGTTAGAAGTTTTCTAGCACGGTAGAGAGAGCCCACCTTCCTCGCAGCGGCCCTGGCAATGCCCTCGATGTAATTGTTCCAGCTCATGTTTCCTGTGAACGTTAGGCCAAGGAGCTTGAAAGACGTACTCTCAGCTAAAGAGTTGTTGGCCATTGCTATAGGTGGTAGAGAAGGTTTCCTGTAATTATTGAATGAAACCAGTTTTGTCTTGGTGGCATTGAACGTTACCATCCATTTTTGTCCCCATTCCACTACTGATTTGAGGTCATCCTCTAGTGTTTCTGCCATTACTTTAGATATATGTTCATTTGTTTTCCTGTCGTGCCTGCTATAGAGTGTGGTGTCATCAGCATATATACCCATCTCAGAGGCAGTTTTATCGGGGAGGTCATTTATGAATATCAGGAACAGCAGAGGACCAAGGATAGATCCCTGGGGCACTCCGGCATTTATATTATATTGTTTAGACGTACGACCGTCGAGGACAACCTGGATTTTTCTCTTATCTAAGAAGGATTTAATTATGTTAAGTATTCTACCAGTGATACCGTAAGATCTAATCTTCCTGAGGAGACCCTCATGCCATACCCTGTCAAAAGCCTTAGATATATCTAGAGCTACCGCTCTGCCCTCTCCCGCTTTGTCCAGTGAATGGTATATGCGTTCAGAGATTACAGTGAGGATGTCTGCCGTGGAACGGGCTTGTCTAAATCCATATTGATGGTCGGTCAGAAGTTTAGCATCTGTAAGGTGCTGGACTAGAGCATGGTTAATTAAGGTCTCAAATATTTTGGCAAAAAGTGGGAGGAGGCTAATAGGGCGATAATTTAATGGGTCAGTTCTTTCGCCAGAATTCTTGAATACTGGTACCACAGAAGCAGTTTTCCAGCAGCTCGGAAAGCAAGATTCATTAAGGCATTTGTTGTAGAGTTTGGAGAGAACTGGAGCTACTTCGGCTGAGCACTTTTTTAATAGCACAGCAGGGATGAGGTCGGGTCCACATGCTTTGGAAGTGTCAAAGTTTTTTATGATAGCATGCACCTGAGCAGGGGTGATTTCCAGATCGTCTAGCTTGGCGTCTGTCCGCATAGGAAAGTCAGGTAGGGGGTGGTTTAAAGGGTCCAGTGTAGAGTTGGAGGCAAACCGACTGGCAAGCATGTTAGCCTTCTCGGTTGCTGAGCAAAGAACCTCGTGATTGTTGGTTAGTGGGGGAATCGTTGATTGCCCATTATTTACTACACTGTTGCAGATTTTCCAGAAGTCACGAGTTCCTAATTTTTGTGCTTCGATGCGTTTTTTAGTGGTTTCCGTAAATTCCCTCTTAGCTGTCGCTATTTCTTTCTTAACGTTACTTCTAGCTTCTATGTACTTTTGTCTGTTTGAACTGGACTTATGTCGGTTAAACCTTCGGAATGCATGCTGCCTTTGAGCAATGGCAGTTGCGCAAGTCGAAGTAAACCATTGGGGAGAGTGGGGCTTGCTATAGAATTTCCGCATGGGAACATGCGCTTCGATTGCAGTTTTGAACCATTCAGTGGTCTCAGTTGCACACTGTTCAGCAGGGAGAGAAAAAATATTTCCCCATGGGGCGTCTCTGATAAGATCTCTGATAGCTTCCCAGTCAGCCTTTTTATAATATCTGGTTGTTTTGAGCACTGGCTCTTCAGTTTTGGGTCTAGAGTTTAGGGCGATTTCAACCATTATTACCGCATGATCAGCGTTCCCAAGTGGGCTGTCGGATTTCGTTACACAATCATCAGGAATTGTGGTCAAAAACAGATCTAATAGTGATGCGTGTTGTTCTTCCTGATCAGGGAAGCGGGTTGGAAAAGTAACAATTTGCGATAGGGAGTGAGATACAGAGAAGCTATGAGTTGCGCTGCCTGCTGCATCTGTATAAGTAGAGAATCCAAGCCAGTTTTTGTGATGGACATTAAAGTCACCAAATACATGTACTTGGGCGCTAGTGTCGAAGGAGAGTGCTGTGTCTATGCTGTCAGATACTTTGTTTATTATGGTGCAGTCTTGGGTCGAAGGAGAGCGGTAGAGAAAGTAAAAGTAGCTAATGTTGTGTTGTATGATTAGTCTAAAGCACATAAAGGCTTGATCATCCGTTTCTAGGTTTGTCTCTCTAGTCAGGGGAAGGGTATTACGAATGTAAACTCCAAGTCCGTGCATATGTCTGTCAGAGTCCTTACGGCAGAGTGGGAGATATCCAGGCATGTTAAAGTAGTTAGAGGGGATGGAGGAGTGTAGGTTAGTCTCACTTAGTGCTAAGATATCCGGGGTATTTGTTAGGAGAAATGCTTCAACATCAGCTAAATTAGTTCTAAGCCCACGGATATTTGTGAATGCAAGCCTCAAGGGAGGAGGCAAGTTGAATTTGTTTGACCCTAAGCCTGGTTTAAGCTTATTTTTAGATTGTACTGTCATCATGTTTTTTAACGAGTTTCAGTTGGGTTAGGGGAAGCCGAACAGGAGGTTATGCAGAATATCACACATGCATCACAAGTAGACCATCAGCTGACCCACCATCAACTAGGACTGTGGCCTCAGGAAAGCCCACCGGGGATGAGTGCAGGGTCCCTTTCCATGCGCGCCATGGCACTGCAAACATCCCGATATTATTCAACTGTTGATGGAGCAGCCGCTCTAAGCGCTACCAAAGAGTTAGGGCTCCTGTACTACCAGTCGGAAACAGCAGCCAGTAACTGTCAATCCGGTACCCTCAACCCATCAGAGGAAGGTCAACCCAATCTAATTGCTCAGGCATATGTGGTACTCAAGCATTCTCAAATGCCCAGCTTTAGGGGTGGGGTGTGTCGGGAGTGGGGGAAACGGCGTTCATTGCCCTAGACAAGAAACAAGATCTACCAATGGGTGTTTCTGTCGAATCACTGATAGTATCTCTGCGCCTGACTAATAGGCAAAGAAGGAGTGTGGAAGCCGGGCGATAGGCAGGACCTATCTACTCCTTAAGCAATTTAGGTATTGCAAACCGGTAATTTGTTTGAGTCACCAGCTCTAGGAAGGCTGTCATCCAAGACTGAAGAGGCCTCCCTCCTCTTTGGTTTAGTTTCAGAGTTTTCCTTCTCCTAGACGGATGATCTGGGAAGATCTACTGGGTCCGTCACCACTGAGAGGGTTTGCTCCGCGCCTGGGTTCTAATCCAGGTATTTCTGCGACCCCGCGTGGTTAGATAATGTTATTGGGTTAGTTTGTAGAGGTTATATCTGCTAAATAGTTACACTCCTCAAAGTGGATTAGGAATATTGTTATTTCATTGTTACTGGATAAAGGGGTTGAGTAGAGCTCATGCAGTGTAAGCAACTATGATTGTAAGGAGGCTTGTTAGGAGATAGTGTGGTTAGAGGCTTTCATTTTTGTTTATGAATATTTTTTTCTCATTTTTTTTTCCTTTTTTATTTTTTTATTTTTTTTTATTTTATTTTATTTTTTATTTTTATTTTTTTTTTTTTTATCCATGTGAGCTTGGGTCTAGTATAATATTTAAGTGTGAGTAGGAGTTAAGAATTGAACTAAGAGTTGTGCCAAAACTATTTTAGATGATATCAGGGCATGAGATGCGAGTGCAATATAGTACGGGTAAAACAGTAAGTTTTGAGTCATGTGTAATTTGATAAATAGATATATGGGCTGGTTTTAGTAGGTGTGAATAAAGTTGGAGGTACAAGGTGAGTTACTATTATTGAGAGCAGATGTTTGCAGCTTTCAAGTAAAAGTTATGGACATTTAGCATAGCAAGGAGCATTGGTTCAGTTTCGTATTAGCGTTGCAAAGATATCTAAGAGGGGACAGTTGTGTAATGCAGTGCGGTGTGCTTTGCTTCCGAGTACATACTTTAGCTGTTTAATCCCAACTGGAATAGGAATGAACTCCAATGCATGTCTAGAGGGTAGAATTGTATAGATGTCTAGTGATGACTAAGCAGTTAGCATGTGAGAGTCAGGGGCTGGAAGTTAAAGATTCCAGTACAAAACGGAGTGAAATGTAGGAGTTAAGTGGCGGTTTGGTGGGAATGAGCAGATTGTTAGCCTTCAAGGGATAGAAGTTATTAGTTTACAAGGAACAGATCAAGGATTTAGAGTGGCAGGTAAGTTTTTTTTTTTTTGTTTTTTTTTTTTTTTGCGCATGCAGGCTAGACAGAGGTAATCGTCTTGGAGGTAAAATGTATATTGGGATTTCGTAGCTAGCAGTTAGGTGTTTGTTCCAGTTACAAGAACTAGTTCATGGCGGTCTGAAGTTCCGTATTTTGTATTTATAGGAACACATTAAGGTAACGTATAGGAGCATAGCATCCACTCAGGAAGAATAGCTCTAGTATCACAGCTAAGATACTGCATATTTAGGTAACGAATAGTGAAAGTTAAATTAGGTGGCACTTTTTTTCTTTTTTTTTTTTTTTTTTTTGCACCTTACCATGGCTGTTACTATTAAGTATTGTACTTAATAAAGTTCTTCTGTCATCTAAATAAGCTAAAAAGGGATTCCCCCTCCGTATTACTACGTCGATGTGACATGGTAAAAAGAAATTAGTCAGGAAATTGTTTTTAAAATAAGTGAATCAAGAATGGTCAAGATGTCTGAGAGATAAGATAAAATTACATCAAAAAAAAAAAATAAAATAAATAAATAAATAAAAATAATAAATAAATAAATAAAATAAAAGGGTTAGATTTGTTTGGTTTAAAAAAGAGGATAGAATAAAATATAAAATAAGATAAAGTGTGCAAAGAAAATACAAAAAAAATGTACTTAGCTAAAAATTAGGTCTTCGGTGTAGCGGCAAATATCTCTTCGACCACCATGCAATTGACGCTAAGGAAATACTGACCTTACTAAGCCAGGTCATTGGAGTAGGGGGGGCCCACCTTACATTTGGTCGTTAGAGAGAGCTTTCCCTTCTTTAAGGGGAAGGAAAGGAAGAATACCAATATTCTGCTTATATATTTTGAATAGATTCTGAAAACTTCGTCACGTTTAGATTTTATAACAGTAACTTGGCCAGGCATGAATTAAATTAAAAACTGGGCAAATTAGGCTGAAAAGAAATAGAAGCAAATAGGCAATCTGAAATCAAGACAATTTCTTGTCTGAGATATTTACCAGTAAAGAAAGTCCGTGCGTCTTTTTTTTCGCCTACGACTCATTTTTAGGCACAGTTAATAATTCGGGTGTTTATATGTCAAGCGGTCGACTTCATATTTAAATTAGTCTATTTCAATGAGAGTAGATTATGCATAAAAAGGAAAAAAGTTCTTCTGTCATCTAAATAAGCTAAAAAGGGATTCCCCCTCCGTATTATTCATTGAGTAGAATAAAAAAAAACAACAACACGGAACATACAAATTTTTAAATATGAATAGAACGTTTCATAATTGTAACCTACGAAAAAAATTTTTTATTTTAATTAAAAGCAATATAAACAAGTTTTTTTTTGGTTTTTTTTTAAGTTGTTTTCAAAAACAACTTCTGAAATACCTATATTATTCTTTATATATTATTGGCATGGTAACGTACCGGTGATTAGGGAAATTAGTTCCTTTTATGTGATAAAGCGTTCGAGATTATTTTTCCACCTAAACTACAGTCTTGCCGAGAAAGTACCATAATAATATAATAATAGAATAATAACGTTATTTAGAAAGCCATTCTTAACATGGGGAGGACGTTTTGTTACTATTCTATACTTTCACCTAACAATTTAATAACCAAAAGATGGTACTTATGCAGAGAAGATACAGTGCTGAAATAACGCTATTAAAAAAACATAATTCATTTGTTTATCTTCCAAATTTTTTAATTTACACATTTTTTCTCTATTATATAAGGCCAAAATAAAAGATTGTCGCTTGCTTTTTGAGTTTTTTTTTTGTTTTGTTTTTCGATATAAAATTGGTTGGTAAAGTACAGTTTTTTTTTGTCCGCGCTATTTTTTAAATCGTATTTCCAGGTTTAATTACAGTTTTATTATATGTTTTTTTATTCAATTGTAAGGTTAAAATACACCCTCCCCTCCCCATGTTAAGAATGGCTTTTTAAATATTAATGTTATTATTACAACACGGATTACTCTCTGCATTAGTACTGTACTTTCACCTAAATTTTAATAAACAAAACATGGTACTTATGCAGAGAAAGTACCATAATAATATAATAATAGAATAATAACGTTATTTAGAAAACCATTCTTAACATGGGGTGGACGTTTTGTTACTATTCTATACTTTCACCTAACAATTTAATAAACAAAAGATGGTACTTATGCAGAGAAGGTACCGTGCTGAAATAACACTATTAAGAAAGCCATTCTTAACATGGGAAAGGGAGAGTGTTCTGTAACTATTTTATATTTTCACCTAACAATTTAATAAACAAAAGATAGTACCTATGCAGAGAAGGTACCGTGCTGAAATAATACCGTTATTTAGAAAGCTATTCTTAACATGGGGAGGGAGTTTTGCATCTATTCTAAAATATGAATGCTTTTTCTTTATTAAAGAAATTGGGTACTCGTGCACTTATTGATCCGTGCTGAAATAATAACGTTATTATTTAAAAAGTCATTCTTAACATGGGGAGAAGAGGGTGTTTTGTAACTATTCTGGACTTTCGCCTAACAATTTAATAAACAAAAATTAAACTTAAGCAGACAAGGAACAGTACAGAAGCATTAACATTATTTAGAATACAATTGAATAAAAAAAAAAAAAAAAAACTTTAATTAAACTTGGAAATACGATTTAAAAAATAGTACGGATCGGTAAGTGCATTAGTACCATAAATTTGTCTAATTCTTAATTTCTTATGTTATTGGAAAAAAAAAAAAAGGTAAATATGAGGAATTACTCCACCCTCGAAAATTCCTTTAAAATTACCACTCCTATAGGTTTTCGGGGTCGCTGAAAACGAAAATAACCTTTATAATTAAGGCAAACGAGTAGTTTCCAAGATATGAAGAAATGTTAGTTTAAAAAAGTGAAGGATCACTTTTCCATAATAATTTAACGTAAAATGATCACCCACTTTGTGGCCACGATTTTTGGGGTGGCGGCTTTCTTTCTACCCTTGGAAAATTTAAAATTACCTGCTTAAATTGGTTGGAGGGGCGGGGGGTCGGCCGCCAAAATACCCCCCACACACACACACGCAGAAAAATGCCCCTCTCTCAGGTGGCCAGAGAGTGGGTGCTCATTCTAAGTTAAATTTAAATTGAAAAGTGATCACCCACTTTTCGAAAAAGTAATTTCTTCATATCATGAAAACTTTCTTTTTGCGACGGAAACGGTTTGCAGATTCGTTTTTAGTACACTGAAATCTACAATAAAATATTTCGTTATATACGAACATGAGACGGGCCTTAAAGTAAAATAATACCGGATTTTTGGGGCAGATTTGCCATTTAGTTGTATAATATCCTCAAACCAGGTAATCACTAAAAGGGACTCTTAAAAGTCGTTACCTGTATCGATCAAAATTTAAAACCACTGATTATATGTCAGCCTACATCACAGTAACATATATTGAGTGAGTTCCTAACAGTATTTTGTATAGTTTTTTAGTTTAAACTCATTTTCCCAAAATTTCCCCAAACTTAACGTGTTCGATACAGTCTGCCGCCATTTGTATTTTTCAAATATACCGATAAACACTGCATGTTTTTGAACTGATTAAACATTATACATTACATAAAAACACTACAATCTTATCCAGTTAGGTAGAACATTTACTTTTCTTGCCTTTGATAACATTTATTTGTTATATATTCATTTTTTGACAACTTCTTTGTATCTGTTAATACAAACCCTTTTCATTTAATGTAACGTTTAGTCAGCTCGAAAAACAGTGTTCATCGGTGTATTTGAAAGATACAAATGGTGGCGGACACTGTTGATTATGTTAAGTTTGAGAAAGTGAGTTAAAACTAAAAAATCTATACAAAATACTGTCACAAACCCACCGATTATGTCAGCCTATGTCATGGTAACATATTCGGTGGGTTTTTGACACTGTATTGTATAGTTTTTAGTTTTCAACTTAATTTCCCAAACTTAACGTATTCAACAGTCTGCAACCATTTCTGTTTTTCCAGCCGATTAAACATTTTACCTTACATAAAAACACTAAACAATTATCCAGTTAGGTAGAAATGTAACTTACCTTACCTTTGCTTTCATTTGTTTTTGGACAACTTTTTCGAATCTGTGTATAGTAACCGCCCCCCCCCCATCACTCAAATATTAATTACTAACTCACATTTTTGTATACAGAAAAAAAAAAAAAAACATTTAGCGTTTCACTGTTAGCTTTATCCACTGATTGTTGGTCAAGCCCAAGCCATGATTGACGGTAATCCTGAGGATCAGGATCCAGTTCTGCAAGAGTACCATTTTTTTCATTTTTTTCATCTTTTTTTTTAGAGTGGATTGCTGTACTAAGAATATAAGAAACATGCATTTTCTCTTTTTATTAGAATTTTCCAGTGCACCAAATTGAGCCACAGTAACGCTTGGCAGGGTACAGCTAGTAGATATATATGAATCGATAGGACGTGAGAAGGCATGTTGCCAGATCATCTTTAGCGCTCCAACGGTCATCCAGACCATGGGACAGATGATGATGATGATGATGATGATGATGATGATGATGATGATGATGATGATGATGACGATTTTATTGTTATGTAATAATGGGATGAGAATGTAATTGAGGAGAACGAGAAATGTGGAAATTACACTGGAGGTAAGATGTATGACGTGTTGGTTGGTCTTCAGACCTCTGCTATTATTGCTTCCATCAATATCCTTAGGAAAACCCATGATCTTTGAAGCTCTTTGTTTGGAGCCGATTTTGAGAGAGATTCAATTGAGAATGAATCCCATCTATTTTCAGGAAGACATTATGAAATGAAATCAGGATTATTATTATTATTATTATTATTATTATTATTATTATTATTATTATTATTATTATTATTATTGGCTCACAGGGCCATCAAAGATCTCATTGAATACAGCCTGTGATGTTCCCTGGAAGCTGAGTGACAACAAGTCTCCCCAGATTTTCCAGTACTCTCCACCTCTTTCGATAATATTTGCAAATAAATTTGCATTATCGCAACAGTTAGTTGCCATTGATTTCTCATTGGCAGTGGCCATTGGTCTTTACTGGAATTTGAGTGGCAATAAACCTCCCCAAAGTCCCAGTTCTTTTCGCACATACAGTCGAGGTCTGGTCAGTGCTCACCTTCAGTCTTTCCTTCCTCCTTGACTACTTGGTTCTTCGGTCTCACTCTTTTTTGGGGCGGTGGGGGCATTAATGTGGGTATGAGAGATGGGGGTGGGGTTAGAGAACTTATAGGTATGCAGCTTCAATGTCCTTGGTTCCATGTAGCGCTGTATGTTTTGTCTCTATAGCAGTTTGTCTCATCTGCGCTTGCTTATTATTATTATTATTATTATTATTATTATTATTATTATTATTATTATTATTATTATTAATGTTATTATTATTATTATTATTAATGTTATTATTATTATTATTGATAATAATGTTACTATAATTATTAATAATGTTATTATTATTATTATAATCATTATTAATATTAATGTTATTATATTCTTTATTATTATTATTATTATTATTATTATTATTATTATAATTATTTATTAATTTTTTACTCAGTAGGAGTAGTCACACAGGTCACCATTAACGATTTCTCTTTGAGAAATACTTGTGGCATTCTCTGGAGTCTGAGTGACAACAAGTCTCCCCAGAAGTGGCTTCGAGTTGAGACGCATTCGGTCATATATCTAAATTTGCGCTGCCTGTTGTATGCGTTATATTGTTACAGAAATGTATGTGACAAAAAAAAAAAACAAAAAAAAACGAAAGTACAATCTATTTAAGTTTTTTTTAAAGGAATTATTTTTAATTGAAAGTAAAAATTATTTCATAGTGAATATCATCATTTCATCTGATGGTCTAAACATCCGTTGGCCAGAATGTCCGTCTACTGGTTCTAGTACGTAAATATACAAAGCAGAACATACCGTTCATACATTGCAATGAATAACGGTTGTCTTTCTGTTGCGCCATTTTATTTCAATATTAAAAATAAAACATTCATTTTTAGAATCTTGGTATAAATAATTAAAATAGAAATCGATCATAGAATACTGATCGATTAAGACGAAATCCGATTTTCCTTAGGGAGTGTTTATTTTATGAAATTCTTTTTTTTTTTAATTAGAAGAATAACTTGTTGCAATTGCAAAGAAAGGGGAATAAATGAAAGAATGGTGAAAAAGGTGAGAGAAAGGAACTGAAAAAGGTGGGGGTGGGTGAGGTGAAGGAAGAAAAATAAAAGGAAAACATTTAGAGAACGGAAATTTTAGAGAGGGTAAGCAGGATTGGAGTGAGAAAGAGTGAGAAAGAGAGAGAGAGAGAGAGAGAGAGAGAGAGAGAGAGAGAGAGAGAGAGAGAGCGCGCGGCTGGGTATAAAGAAGCAGAACGAAACTAGAAATCTGGATGAGAGGCCCAAGAAGGGAAAATGATAGAATCATCCGAAATATAACAAAACAATATTTACTCATTATAATTTTGGTACTCATCTAGAGAGTGATCCATACGTAACTCAGAGTCCGCCCGGCTTTCTCCGGAACATGACGTCAACAGCCGGAGTAAGCCGAATGTCGCCGAGGAAATTAAGCCGAGCGTCGCTGATGCATAACAAGAAAAGAAAACTCACCCAGTCCGATGGATGTAATGGTTCGGCATTTGGTAGCCTGACACTTCCAGGCAAAGCCATCGCTTACCTTTCCTCTTATAATAAGACTACACTTGTGTCCACATAATGCACAAGTTTTCGTCCATGCCAGTAATTTTTTTCTTGACAAAAGTCGAGGACTCTGGCTGGTGTCTTCAGTTGCTCACTTTTAAGGCTGTAAAATTCATGTTTTGTTTTTTTTTTTTTCTGACGTGAAACTACGAAATGGTGTGCTTTTTTCTTTTTGTTTTTTTGTTTTTACTAATTTTTTTTCTTTTCTTCCTCTTCGAAATTATCGTCTGCTGCTTTGAATTTTCAACTCACGCGAACGCGCGTCACGTTAAAAACCATCACGCTACATTGCCATTGGTTCAGCTTTATGTTGCGTCAGATGGTTTAATTTTCTCGGCGACGCTCGGCTTACTCCGGCTGTTGATGTCATGTTCTGAGGAAAGCCGGGCGTGCGCTGAGTTACGCCTGGATCACTCTCTGCATGAGTACCGTAATTTTTGCTTTTCGTGTGATACTATTGATTGCATCAGAGAATGCTAAAAAAATGACTCAAAAAATGAAAAAAAAAAATCTTAAGGAAATAAGATAAATGGATGGCAATGGAGAGGCGACGAACTCCCCAGACGGATGACAATATGCCCATTGGTGGCTAGTGGAGAGTGATTGAGAAAGGGACTGAACATCTACGATTTCTGATCTAAAGCAGATACATTTAGAAGACGAATAGATTGGACAGATCAGATTGGAGGAGGCCTGAGGAGTGACACACCTTTAGAACGGGTTGAGTGGACAATGAGATCTGACGAGTAGCTGACCTCAAATGAACAATAACTTATCACAACAAGCAAATGATCCTAGTCTTAAGCTGATATGCTGTATTTGAAAGACTGGTACTTAACTCGGATGTTGGCGCTAGCGACGGGACCCCAACAACATACATATACACGTCTGAGAAAGGCATGATCTTACAAGTACATATATAACATCCCCTTAATCAGTGAAGGAGGATCAATTAAATCTACGTTTGAAGAAAGGTACCCCCCCGCCAGTATCCTATATGTGTGTTCCATCTCCGCTGAACATTCCTTAAAATAAAAATCCTCTAACTTTGTTGTACATCCAAGTTTGTCTTCCATTGATTGCTGTCACGTTTGTTCGCACGTTGTTTTCATATATCTTTCCTCGCTTGTTAACGGGGGTTAGGGTTACACTGTACAACCGGCCATTTTTTGTCTCACCTGTGTCGCCGGCCTGGCTATAATATTTTACACCGTGGGCATTTGCCGTATTTCATTTCATTCTATTTTGTATTATTGATAGCTCATTTTGAAAAGACACCATCTGTTAGCAACAGATATGGAAAAAAAAAAAAAAAAGGAACAGTGCATTCCTATGAATATGAATCAGCGTGAGACGACTTTTCTGACCGGCTTGACTCCGGCGAACAGATAAAATAATGCCGACCGACATTATTAGATCCGTCTACAAACGGCTAGTGGCGATTCAAATGAAAGTTAAAAGAATCATGTTAGTTCTGTTTTATTTATTTGTTTATTTATTCATTTATTCACTAACTACCCGTGTTCCGGCGTTTCACGGGAAATGAAATTAACTAAAGCCAAAAAAACCTACGCTGTGGTCAACTATAGTCGAGGACGACCCAAAGGTTTTCTTTTCATTAGCTGCTATAACGAGGTGTATGGTAGGGTGCCACTTCATTCCCAGGATTACACCGCTTGCTCTTGATCATACTCTTATAATGTTGAATCCTTAGCAAGTACTATTTATTAAGTCTTTAGACTAAACCGTGATATAAATCCTGGTCTCCCAGCCCATTAGCGAACACTCTGGCCATTATGCAAAATATCCCGGTTAACCAAAAGGATTTCATGATAGTACAGAATAGTTAACGTGAAAATGTTTGCTACCGTTTTTGTGGAAATACGTATTCGAATGACATTGTTTGGAATCAATGTAAACTAAAACATTGAACGGGGAGGAACTGTATGGACAGTTTCACGTAAACGCACTTCAGAAAGCGCTGTGATGAGAACTGAAGCTTTGTTGTGGAAGTGTCCGATTAAGCTCATATTGAAATTGTAGTGACAACGGAAAAACATAGAGATTACTTTATATATAAGATTCAATACTAAATAGTCTCCGTTTATCAAGGTTCAAAGGTCACTTGAGGAAAAGGGTTAAGGAGGGTATCATTTGGCGATCAAGAAAATGATGAGATGATTGAAAATGGTGGCTTAAATGGTCAGAATTGAATTTCTTTAAGTGAGCGGCTCAACAAGAATCTCTCAACAACTGACTTAAACACGACTATGTTGTACTTGATTGGGAAGTAGCATCGCAGTATCGTATTCCACAGATGGTAAGTTCTTGAAAAGAAACTTTGTTCATCAGCTGAAACACTATCAATAATTTTCCCCCACTCTTTATCTGTGCATAAACCTAAACGTAGATTCCATGAACAAAGCTTCTTTCTTAAAACTGCTCGCTCGTGGAACTCTCTTCCGTTTGCCTGCTTTCCAACTGACTACGATATGGTTGTCGTCAAGTCCAATGTGAACAAGTTCTTGATGAGCCGTGCCCTTAAGTAATCCAATTTACCAAATTTTCATTAGTAACGATTACTACGATATTGTCCTATTGACTTCCATACACTCATAAGCCCGTATACTTGAGTGCCTCCCGGACCTTGATAAGTGGTGATTCCTTTGTAATAAAAAAATGTTTGTTTCGTTTTATACAGAAGAAGAAAAAAAATCCTTGCAAGGGTTAACACTTTGCGATTATTCGTTGTAT
This sequence comes from Euprymna scolopes, assembly GCF_053919585.1. NCBI lineage: Eukaryota > Metazoa > Mollusca > Cephalopoda > Sepiida > Sepiolidae > Euprymna > Euprymna scolopes. Next base: position 148,673,083 of record NC_136495.1, on the reverse strand, counting down.
AAGTTTTAAAATAGGGAGAACAGAATTTTTTTCTAAATACTATTTTTTTTTTATTAAGAAATAAATAATTTCATATTCAAATAAGTATATTTTGAAAATATATCTCACCATTCTCATTTATTTCCTTAAAAAGTGTTGTATTTTTGTGTGTGTAAAACCAAATATTTCTGTTAATTTAGATTTTATTGCTTAGACGTTTACTTTAGATTACTTAATTAAAAAACGTGCGCACATACATACCTACATACATACACACATACATACATACATACATAATACATACATACATACACACATACATACACGCATACATACACACATACATACATACATACATACATACACACATAAATACACATACATACATACATACATAATACATACATACATACATACACACATACACACACATACATACATACACACATAAATACATACATACATACACACATACATACATACATACATACACACACATACATACATACACACACATACATGATGATTGCAACGTCTTGTCAGACGAGAGCCACTCCCTCAGTCACTGAAAGTCCATGTGCCCGAAGATGACTTTTTAGCCCTGCCAGCAACTTGCACACCCTCAAGCGAACATGACACTGAAAACGTTCACTGGTTTGGAT
>NC_136495.1:148657442-148667442 GCF_053919585.1 Euprymna scolopes | reverse complement strand
GTAAAATCCAAAAATAAAACTTCAAGAAAGTTAAAAGAATTTCCATTTGTACAAGTAAAATCCAAAGACATCCCGTAATTGGAAGAAGATGGTCCATAATAATCCAAAGGCAGAAATCCATGGAATAACTCACAAAAATGTGTACAAGGAAAGAAATAATATTAACAAAAGAAAAATAAGATGTGCTTTTCACTCTACTTCCGAGACATAACTATAAATAAAAAAGATCTGGGAAGAGAAAGGAGAGAAAAAAAATGATAAAGTTAAATATAAAATATAAAATAAAGGGAAACAAAAGTCAAAATGACCCAGACAGGAAATGTTAAAGGCGCGAAAATATATATAGGGCAAAATAATATAGGTCAACTGAAATGTACATGTCATCACTTAAAAAAATGTCAGCAAGAGTTGTTAAACGACACTAAAAGGAAAATAAAAATAAATAAATAAATATATAATAAATAAATAGAAAATAAAGAATAAATAAATTAATAAAAAAATAAAATATAATAAAAAATAAAATATAAAATATAATATATAATATAAAATAAAATAAAATAAGAATAAAAATAAAAAATAAAAATTATTTAAGGGGAGAAGATGGCCGGTATCTGCAATTTCAGGAAAAAAAAAGTAAGTAAATTCATATAGTAAAATTTAAGTAAATATACATACAAAATATGAAAGTGTGGGTAGATTGATATATTAGATAGATAGGAAAGTTTAAAGAATAAAACAGAGAATGCAGATAAAAACCAGCCATGCAAAGAAGAGATAAAGAATTAAAATAAAGGATTATTAAATTATAAAGTATTAAGAAGTATGTCGAAAAACGATAAAGTTAAAGAAAATATATTTTATATCTATATAAAGCGTAAAAGTAATAACTATGTAATTTCAAAATTGCCATGATTAAATTTGGATTTATGTTTACAGAAAGAGATCAGTTCATTTTTAGAATTTATTATATTGTTACTTTGAGGGGCAGTAATTATAGTTATAGCTTCGGTTGTGCAGAGGCGACATGACTTAGAGCCTGGAGTATCAGACTTAACTTTTTTTAATAATTTATATATATATATATATATATATATATATATATATAAATGTAATTCTTGGTTCATACCAATTTCATTGAAATTTTCAGAAAATCTATCTGTAAAGTCAAGGAATGTTTTTATGTTAATAAAATAATTTAACATTGAGAATTATAAAAATATTAAATAAAATAAAAATATTTTTCGCAACTGCGAGACTGTCCGCCATTTCATTTCCGCTAGAAATGAGCCTTTCACTTATTGCACTAGTGCACCACGATTTGACGACTTTTGAATTACAACATTTCATTATCTACTTAATAGATGAGTACAAAAAACCCCAAAAAACATTCCCTACTTTTTAATTTGTTTATCTTGATTTTTTATTTTCAAATTCATTTATTTATCTTAAGGCTTTCCGCCCATCAAACTTTACGTTTTAATTGTTTAGTTTTTTTCACGGCATCTAACGACATCTCAATTTCAAAGAATCCATTTTTTTTTTTGCTTAAAGCTTTCCTGGCGAAGCCTACCAAAAATAAATTTGTCTAATTCTTAATTTCTTATGTTATTGAAAAAAAAAATTTAAAAAAATAGCATCCCGAAATTTTGATAAAATTTTCCATTAAGGGCCGTCTCACGTTCGTATATAACAAAATACTTTTTTGGGTGGGTGTTGAGTTCCATGGCAACCAGCAGACTTACCCGCTCATGTAAATTAAAAATGTTTGTAATTGAGAAATTATCAATAAACGGTTTAGTTACTTTTTTTTTTATAATTCATGAAAAGAGTTAAACCAACGTAAGTACGTGAGAATTTATTAATAAATATTTATACACGTGACAAATTATCAATAAATGGTTTAGTTACTTTTTTAAAAATTATTTATGAAAAGAGTTAAGCCAACGTAAATAATGTTTGTAAAAGTGTGAAAGGTAACGTAAGACACTTTGCAGCTAATTCTACCCTATGCGACGAAGGCCATCAACTCCCCGTATTTCCTCCTATAACACAGAACAAGCTAGGTAACATACAAATATCCGTGCATGAGGTCGCCAAGCTAATAAAGAACCAAGATTCCAGTAAAGCAACTGGCCCTGATGGCATCCCAATTATAGTGTTAAAAAAGCTCCAACCAGAACTTGCTCCCATACTTACGAAACTATTTAAGCGCTGCCTTAAGGAGAAGTGCTTTCCGACTCCCTGGAAGACCTCATTAGTTTGCCATGTATTTAAGAATTCAGGTGATAAGTCATCTCCCTCTCAGTACAGACCTATAAGTCTCCTGTGTGTTATGAGTAAGTTGCTGGAATCCATATTAAATAGAGAAATAGTCAACCACCTCAGCAGGAATAACCTTCTTAGTGACACACAATATGGTTTCCGCTCTGCAAGATCTACCGCAGATGTGCTGATGGTTATATCCAACAGGATTAGTGAAACTCTTGACAAAGGCTTCCTTTATAGGGCAATTGCTCTTGACATATCAAAGGCCTTCGACAAGGTATGGCATAAGGGTCTACTTCACAAGATTTCCAGCTACGGTATAACTGGAAATGTTTTCTCAATCATTAAATCATTTCTCTCCGATAGGCTCATAAGAGTAGTGGTAGATGGACAAAAATCGGAGGCCTGCAATATAAATGCTGGAGTCCCTCAGGGGTCAATCCTAGGCCCAACTCTCTTCCTGATCTACATCAATGACCTCCCTAAACACATACTTAAATCATTCGTTGACATCTATACTGATCACACGACCATCTACGGCAACACATCAAAGGCTGTAAATGACAAAGTTCTCTCTGATTCTCTCTCCTCTGATCTCGAGCGCGTGGTTCAGTGGGGGAAGATGTGGCTGGTTACCTTTAATGCATCCAAAACCAAACTCCTATCCTTACATCATCAACGCTCTGTTCCCCAGCTGGCATCAATTGTGATGGATGGCTCTCGTCTGGATGAGGCCCCGTGTTTTGACAAGCTTCTGGGTTTGACCTGTACTCCTGATCTGAAATGGAACACGTACATCAAGTCTGTTGCCAAGGTCGCTGGAAAGATGGTGGGATCCTTCTACCGCTCCAGAAGATATCTCACTACTGATGCAATTCTTTATCTATATAAAAGCCAAGTACGTCCAAGGATGGAATACTGTTGCCAGGAGCTGCTAAAAACAGCCTATCCTGCCTTGACAGAGTACAAAATAGACTTTGTGGCTTAGTGAGGGATGCCCTTTTCTCTACTCTGCAACCTCTCTCCCACAGAAGAGACGCTGCGAGCCTATCCTTGTTTTATTGTTATTTCCATGGCAGGTGCTCGTCTGAACTCCAATCACTGGTTCCCCTTCGCCAATCTTTCACGAAAAACACCCGTCTAGCTGAATCCACTGTGAAAAATTTCCCCCACTCTATATCTTGTGACTTGTGTGATGTCTTTTGGCGGTCAGAGCCCTCCAAGGTCACTGCGGCAAGCGGCCTCCAGTTGGGACGGTATAGGCGGCGTTGAATCAATAGACCGCTGCACCGTTTCGCTGTCCCTCTTTACACAGACAAGCATGTGGCGTAAGCTATTGGATTCACTGCATCTCATAGCGGTATAACCGGGGATCTGAGGTTCGTCTGGTACAGACTTCAGCCAGGTATCCAGCGCCGACTTGAACGATTCTGTTTTGCAGTTCGTGATCTCTCTGATGTTACGTGGTAGGCAATTGAAGAGCATAGGACCCCGGGAATTTAAACTCGATTCCCTGAGCCGTCGGATCCAGTTGTCCCTGGCACTGGTTAGGGGTGGTACCACACACCTTCTGCCACGTTTTGAGATATGGTGCTGTATACCAGCATTGGGCACCTGGTTCTCCATCATACGCCAGGTATAGATGATTGAATATCTTTCTTGCCTGCGTTGAATCGATTTGATATTCAACGTATCCAGCAGTTGCCAATAATTCAATTGACTATAACCAGTTATCTTTCTTAGAAACGACTTCTGGATGGCCTCTAATGCTTGAATATGACCTTTTCTGTCCGGAGTCGCCAGCTGACAACAGTAATCAATGTGCGGCAACACCAGCAACTTCCAGAGTGTCAGCATTAGTTTTTTTGTCTCGTTTTGAAAGTGCGTAGAATCCAACTGGAAAGGCTCCGTGCAGTTGAACAAACTTTGTCGATCTGGGAGGTGAATGTACCATCAGAATCCAACGTTACTCCCAGATCGCGCACAGTATCTTTGGTTTTAATTAGCTTCCCGTCTTGGGTCGAGTACTTAGATGCTTCTCTCAGGTCCTTCCTTCTACCGTATTTGATACACTCGAATTTCCCGGAGTTAAACAGCATATTGTTGTCATCCGCCCATTGGTAGATAGCGTCTAGATCATCTTGGAGAGCTTGTACATCAGAAGAATCTTTTATTTTCCTGCCAATCCTGGTGTCGTCGGCAAAACTTGAGACGAAAGACGATTTGATTTTTTCGTCTATGTCGCCGATTAGTACGAGGAACAGCAGCGGACCAAGTACTGAACCTTGGGGAACGCCAGATAGCACTTTGGTCGGGGGAGATGCAGAGCTATTTACTACAACTGTCTGGTAGCGATCTGTTAGGAATGATTTAATCCATAGGATCAATTTACCTCCAATTCCAAGATGTTGGAGCTTTTCGATGGTTACTGCAAAGTCCACTTTGTCGAACGCCTTTGCAAAGTCTAGGTTTATCACGTCGACATTACATTCATTGTCTATAGTATTAATGATCCTATCATGATGGATTAGAAGTTGACTTAAGCAGGATCTTCCGGTTCTGAATCCATGCTGCCCTGGATTGAACAGACTGTGGTTGTTGAGGAATTCCACCAAGTACTTTCGAAGGATCTTTTCGAATACTTTTGTAATGTGGGATGTTAGTGCCACTGGTCGATATTGCTTGGGGAGAGATCAACTGTCACCTTTGTATATTGGGATAATGTTAGGCTGGGACTATCCCTTTGTCCAGTGATGCCCTCCATAATATGAATAGTGGCTTAGCCAGCTGCTTTTTACATTCCTTAAGGAGTAGCGCTGGGAAACGATCGGGACCTGCCGCAGAGTTGGCTCTGAGTTCATCTATCGCGTCGGTCAGGTCTCTTTGTGTAAACGTAACATCAGTAAGCATTGGTTTAGTGTCGTCATCTGGTTCAGGTTCAGGTTTTGACGGTATTGGTCTAATGGGCTTACTGAAAACCGATTCGTATTGATCAGCAAGTAAACTAGCCATTTCAGCACTATTAGCGGTTAATTGCCCGGCATGGTTAATGAGAGGACCTATCGCTGACTTAATACTTGAGAATTTCTTGGCATAATTGTAGAAATATTTAGGGTTGCGCTTTATAGCACCAACAGCTTTGTACTTGTCATTTTCGCGTGATTTTTGAAGAGAACTAATCAGTTTCTTTTCAATTTCAACTAATTCGCTAAGAATTCGCGTTGTTTTTTCATGCGATTTGGACTTTTGCAACTGTTGCATTTTTCTACTTCTTTTACGCATGAGGTTCTTCCGATCCCTCGGTATGAGTTTACTGACCGGAACGTTTATGAATTTTTTCTTATAAGGAACATGTTCTCGTGTGGTCTCGTAACAAAGATTTCCAATACGATTCAACATTTCATCCGGTTCAAGGTGTGAAAGCTCATTTGCCCAGTCTACTTCCGATAACTGAGCTCGAATGTTGTCCCATTTGATGGCGTCGTTGAAAAAATTTAGAGATGCCAGGTTGCCTGGTTTAGATACGTTATCGCATTCGGTATTCGGCTGCTGGCATTCAATACTTGAGCTGCAGGTCACCATGAAATGATCTGACAATATTGTCGGCGTACTGGTATAACTGTGCAGCAAGGAATCATTATTGGTAAACACCAGGTCTAGGGTATTACCTCCTCCGTGAGTGGGCAAGTTGATATACTGGCTAAGAAAGAATTCATCAGTTAGACTTTTCAGTTGCTGCAGCATCAACCGTTCATCTGGCGGTGCACCAGGTCCCGGTGCACCTGTGGGCCAGGTAGCATGTGGTAAATTAAAATCCCCACAGAGTGTGATGTTAGGAGTTGGTGTATCCAGGTTTCTCATCACTCTTCTAAGTTCGGCAATAGCCTTACCAAACTCTACTGATGTCAATCTGTGACCACCCATTATATCGTCGGGTTGACGGTAGATGACTACGATCACCAGATTTGGATTTTTTAGTTGAACACCAACCATTTCGATGACACTCGATGAGTATTTAATAATGGGTGGCTCAGCAGTAGCGGCCAGATCGTTCCGCACGTACAACATAGCGCCTCCACTATTCCTTCCTCGTTTACTTTTACAGGGACGGTTACGGTCGCTTCGAAAGGGTTCGTATCCCTTAATGTGTATCTCAGCATCTTTCTCTTCTCGAAGCCATGTTTCAGTTATGGCTGCAAAGAGTTCGTTATTTGCATTCAAATAATCGCTGAGCATTGGCACTTTGGTTTGGTTTGTACGTGGATATAGTCCATGAATATTTACAACGGTAAAATTTGACAATGGAGAGTTTACTGCCTCATTGGGATCATCTGCTGGTGGGGGATATAACTCGTCGGCATTGTCATATTGGGCTGCTGGTCTTGACTTGGTCCCGGTGTCGCTGATGTTTGTGGTTGGTTGGGAAACGGATGGTGGTACATCCCCATGGCCCATGGTGGCATCATTTGTAGTGGTGGGGCTGAACCAGTGTGACGCTCCTCAGCCTGGCTTCTACTGAGTCTAGAAGATCTTGCCTCCACTTCTGCAGTATCTCTAAAAAATGGCCGGTCTCATTGGGTTGCGTACCATTTACAGCCGTGTCATTTTTTTTCTGATTTTCTACATGTTCCTTTGGTGGATATAATGACATATCGTCTAACGTATTGTTATTACCTCGACGTGTGCGTTTTTATATGCCGGAATTTACAGTCTTTATAATTCTGACATTCTTTGTTCTTGGTAGACGAGCGACATAATATAGGATGCCACTTTGTACAAGTGGGAAATCCCGGGCAGCCGTCTGGATTCCTTTTGGATTTCGGCCCATATCGCATAAGTTTTCGGCATGGACGTGGGTGGTTTTTTGAACATCCCTTTCCAGATATCCCGTAACAACATTTCTTCTTGGCGTAGTGTGGACATACGTTTTGAAGTCTAGGCGGGTCGCCGTTGGGGTCTTTGTCGGGAGTATTATTCTTACGGAGAGATTTTTTCAGATCTGCAGCATCAGACTGTTTCTCTCCTGCTTTATGAGTAGTATGTTTTTCATCGCCATCAGTACCTCGGTCTTCATCATCTTCCTCGTCATCATCACCACCATGAGCACCATGGGTATCATCATTCTCATCTGCCTGTGTTGGATCGACATCTACCTGATTAGCATTTGGATTCCGGCCACTGCCTGGTAATGGTAATGGTTCAGGGAGCTTCGTGTGTTCACACACATGACAGATATAGTGCACACCGGGGATGTTAGATGGGTTTATGATGGCTTGCGAGTCCACGACATCATCTCTTATATCCTGACCAGTTGAATCTTTGATATGAGCCTTCAAACATTCATCATGAGAGCCCTGATTACATAGACGACATATTAGAATAGGAGTGTCATTGGGTCCGACTGTGTATTCCTCGTGGCAGAATACACACACATCGGGTAAGAGGTTTTGTATCCTACGCAGTAGCATAGTTGCCAGTGGACCTTTATTTACATTACTTGGTGGCTTCATGCCAAGGTAATCCAGTGTTGATACGAGTACCTCTTTTTTCACACCAGAGCCTCCAAAACATTTTTCATGTTGAGCTGTGGTGTTTTCCGGATTGTATTTTCGAATACAATCTCTAATATCATGATTTGGAGCATTCACTGAGAGTTGAGCTATGACATTTCTCCGTTTTTCAAGTGATTCAGCTTGGCTTGTTGTAGTATGTGAATTGGCCGACATGGTTGATCTTAGCTTGTAACGGCCCACCAAACTAAAAAAGTACTCAAAAAAGTACTCGCATTCAAACACCAACGGCTTACTAAACTAAAAAAAAAAAGAAAAAAAAAAGTAGTATTCGTATTCAAACATCAACGGCTTATTAAACTAAAAAAAAAAAAAATAAATAAATAAAATATTCGTATTCAAACACCAACGGTTTACTAAACTAAAAAATGTATTCGTATTCAAACACCAACGGCCACTAAACTAAACTAAAAAAAAAATTTAAAAAAAAAATGTAAAAAAAAAAAAATGTATTCGTATTGAATCACCAACGGTTTACTAAACTAAAAAAAGTCTGTGCCTAAATCAAAACGCGGATTTCATGAACAAAGCTTCTTTCTTAGAACTGCACGCCTGTGGAACTCTGTTCCGTCTGCCTGCTTCCCTCCGGACTACAACTTGGATGTCTTCAAATCCAATGTTAACAAATTCCTAATGAACCGCCCCCTTTATTAAATACTTCATCAAATCTCCACACTAACGTAATGTACTTGCAATAATCCTTATCCCTGAGTGGCTTCCGGGCCTTGATAAGTGGTGATCACTGTGTAAAAAAAAAAAAAAAAAAGTAAATAAATAAAAAATGTTATGTGCGCATGCGTTAGCCTTAATTAAGGGGGGGGACTAAGGGAACGACTATTAAATAATTCTGCGGGTCGCTATGGAACTGAACGCCCAAGTAGTACCAAAATAGTTTCATTATATGAAGAAATTACTTTTTAGAAAAGTGGGTGATCACTTTTCCATATAAATTTAACTTAAAATGAGCACCCACTTTCTAGCCACCTGAGAAAGGGGGGATTTTTTCTCGTGTTTATTGGCTAAACAGCCTTCGTTTGTGCTCGCATGTAGCGTAAACAAAGGCTACGGCTGTGAAATGGAAAATAGTCCCAGACTTCAGGGGTTATTACCATGCAAAAGAAATCAAACAAAAAACTTTTTAGCCAAGAAACACACAGAAAAATGCCCGGCTCTCAGGTGGCCAGAAAGTGGGTGCTCATTCTAAGTTAAATTTACATCGAAAAGTGATCACCCACTTTTTGAAAAAGTAATTTCTTCATATCATGAAAACTTTCTTTTTGCGACGGAAACGGTTTGCAGATTCGTTTTTAGCACACCGAAATCTACAATAAAATATTTTGTTATATACGAACGTGAGATGGGCCTTAAAGTAAAATAATCCCGGATTTTTTGGGGCAGATTGGCCGTTTAGTTGTACAAATATCCTCAACCCAGATAATCACGAAAAGGGACTCTTAAAAGTCGTCACCTGTATTGAGCAAAAGTTTAAAACCACTGTTATATATCAGCCTATGTTACGGTAACATATATTGAGTGAGTTCCTAACAGTATTTTGTATAATTTTTTTAGTTTAAACTCATGTTCCCAAAATTTCCCCAAACTTAACGTGTTCGATACAGTCTGCCGCCATTTGTATTTTTCAAATATACCGATAAACACTGCATGTTTTTGAACCGATTAAACATTATACATTACATAAAAACACTAACATCTTATCCAGTTAGGTAGAACATTTACTTTTCTTGCCTTTGATAACATTTATTTGTTATATATTTATTTTTGACAACTTTTTTGTATCTGTGTTTAGTAATACACACCCTTTTCATTTAATGTAACGTTTAGTCGGCTCAAAAAACAGTGCTTATCAGTGTATTTGAAAGATACAAATGGTGGTGGACACTGTTGATTACGTTAAGTTTGAGAAAGTGATTTAAAACTAAAAAAAAAAAACTATACAAAATACTGTCAGAAACCCAGCCTATGTCATGGTAACATATATTCGGTGGTATTCAACAGAGTTCGCGACCATTTCTGTTTTTTGTGCCAATTAAACATCTTACATTACATAAAAACACTAAAAAAATTATCCAGTTAGGTAGAAACGTAACTTACTTTACCTTTGCTATCATTTATTTGATTTTGGACAATTTTTTCGAATCTGTGTA
>NC_136495.1:148629942-148654942 GCF_053919585.1 Euprymna scolopes | reverse complement strand
CGAACCTTTGACCAATTTGCTTCACTACAGAAAGAAATGTTTTCACATTTTCTTTTCTTAAAATATAAAAAATCTGCTTGTAAGTCATTTTGTACTGCCTTAATTCTGCAATTCGGTTTTTTATATCCTCGCCAAAATGCAATCTTACCATTTCTAGGATTAATTTTTCCACTTATTATTATATGCTATAATAATAATAATCTGAAAAATAAAAATTTTCAGTTAAAATTAACAAAAATTCATGGAAAAATATTGAAAAATCGATTTCTTCCTTATTTCACTCTTGGTCCATTTTTTTTGCTCATGAGTGTATATATATATATATATATATAAAGAGAGAGAGAGAGAGAGAGAGAGAGAGAGAGAGAGAGAGAGAGAGAGAGAGAGTACAGATTTAAGACAGTAAATTTTACATGAATTTATTGTTCGACAGGATACTCAAATAAGATATATTGAAATTTCCTTAATACGTGGAGTTTCAAAGAAATGGATTCTTCTTATCAGAGGAACGATATTAGCAGATGCATATTACATCAAAGCTATAAATTTGCTGGTACTAGTATTAATTGAAACAGCATTATATGAAAGCTTGTCATAAATACAACAAAAAATATGCGCAAAATGTTCATAAAATGGGGGGGAATTATAAAATGAAAGGATAAATTTATAGTTAAATATATGGAGAAGTTAGGTATTATCAAAAAGAAATGATGGCAGAAAACAATGTTCCCATAAGAAGAACCCGGAATTATAACATTGACAAGTAGATTCAAATCGAAACCCAAAATGTGTGTAATACAGGTTAGTAGAAAAATCCGTTTGCAAACAATCGAGGAATAAAGATTATTTCAAATCGTTAAAGTTTTTTTTAAACTTATAGGCAATGCAATCGACATAACAATCCCCATGGTCATTAAATATGGTTTTAAGTAATAACCAAAAACAAGATTTAAAAAAAAAGCAATGTTATAAGAATACCCGACCCAGATAAAATAATTCCCCAAACAGAACAGTTTTGCACCTCTTTGATGTTTCCTTACGAAGATTAACATAAATAAATAATGATGCTAACGTCTAGAATCCTTATTCAAATTTTGATACAAAAAACTATTACATAATTTTAATACCAGAAACTTTATATAATTTAAGGTACATTAAGAAGAAATTGAAATTCAAGATATCTTGCTTAATTGGTGTCTAATGTTTATGGATCAAATTTAATGCAAATCTGAAATATTTGAATTTTTATATTGGACACTGAGACTAATTTATGCCATTTAAATACTCAAGAGTAACCTTTAAATTACTCATAAGAAACTGAAATTTGTGGAAAAGTGCTAATTAATGTCTTAATACTTTTTGTGAAAACATAAAAAAAAATCGCAGGTATTTGAATTTTAATGACAGCCTTCGACCCCCTCTTTTTACCTTTTGCATGAAACTAATTGAATAAAATCTAGATCACATTATTTACCTTACGCCTATTAATTATGTTCTAAAATTCACAATAATCAGTTAATTAGTTTCGTTTTGAATCCTGTAATTCAAATACATGAACATGTGCACATACACCTAACTACCTTCTTCATATGTGAGTTCATGCATAGCTGCATGACCTATACCACAGGTGACAGACAAACGTCTTGCTTTCAATTCATGCGACTACATGCAGAGTTGTGACTGTCTACACTTTGCTTCTTCCGAAATCAGTACTGGACTTTTAATATAAGGAGAGTAGAAAGTGGACCTTGAGTATACTTTCGGCAACCTCGTAACTCTTGCTTCCATTATTTTGACCGTTAGTTGTTCTCACATTCCATAAACAAGGTTTCTGGCAGAGGGATATTGATGTTTCCTCGTACTTATTGTTGACTGATTTTTGATCTCTAAGTAGTATTTTTTTAGCTTCTTACATCAAATGGCTTTATGCTTTGTCCAGATCGATATATGTAAAAATGTGGTTGAATGACAAACCACATTGCATAGAGACATCCGTGCATCATTGGATTCTTTTACAACACGAATATCATTCTCTGGCCTTATATGATTATAATCCAGTGACACGCGAAGACAAGATGACTGCGAATCACTTTAAGCGAGATATATACCGAGAGAGTGCGCATATGATCTGTTGTTGTATTTTAACATACATCAAGCTTCATAAACAAAAGAATTGGTATAAATAAAGTGTGAAATATAATTGAATAAGCATGTTTTTGCCTATATGTGTGTGTGTGTGTGTGTGTGTGTGTGTGTGTGTGTGTGTTATTGATTTTCTCCTCAAACAAGGCACAGTGCCACTTTGATGTAGAGAGCTACTATCTGGGACATAAATTGCAGGGATGCTATGTAGGGAGTTGAGTAACAAGATGTCTGTTTACATTACACTTGAACTTCTGCATGTCACTATAGTCGGGGAAGCAGGGATCCGGAAGGGAACTCCAAAGTCTGGCCGTTCTCGGGAACAAACTATTAGAGTAGAAGACTTTCCGGCATCCGGGGATCGCTACTTATGGGTGGGATTTTGCTGCTTGTTATGTTTGTCAGGGTTTATGTTGAGGGGGTACAAGGGCTTGTAGTTTGTCGAAACATCTACAATTAAAATACTTATAAAAGGTAGAGGGGTGCAACATTCTGTCGATGGGACAGAGGCTGAAGCCTAGATGACAGTCCGGGACCTATTAGGTTGGCGACTCTCTTTTGAACACTGTCCAGGAGTGAGAGACTAGTAGCCCAAATGTGACAACAATACTTCATACATCGGCGAATGGTGGCCCTATGGAGATACAGGATACTTTCAGTATTATGTAACTTTCTAGCACGGTAGAGAAACCACCTTCCTCGCTGCAGCAGTGGCAAAGCTCTTAATGTATCTGTTCCAACTCATGTTCCCTGTGAACGTTAAGCCAAGGAATTTGAATAAAGTACTTTCAGGTAATTTATCATTAGCCATAGCTATTGGTGTTTGAGAAGGTTTCTTGTAATTATTGAAGGAAACAAGCTTAATCTTGGCAGCATTGAATGTGACCATCCATTTTTGTCCCCATTTCACTACAGATTGAAGGTCTTCCTCTAGTGTTTCTGCTATTGCCTTAAGTATGTGTTCATTTCTTTTCCCCTCATGTCTTTTATAGAGTGTGGTATCATTAGCAAATATACCCATCTCAGAGACAGGGAGGTCATTTATGAATATTAGGAATAATAAAGGTCCAAGGATCGATCCCTGAGATACTCCCACATTTATATCATATTGTTTAGATGTAAGACCGTTAAGGACTACCTGGATTCTTCTCTTATTTAAGGAGGATTTAATTATGTTATGTATTCGTCCAGTGATACCGTATGATCTGATTTTTCTGAAAAGACCCTGTCAAAAGCCTATGATATATCTAGGGCTACTGCTCTACCCTCCCCTGCTTTGTCCAGTGTACAGTATATACGTTTGGGGATTATAGTTAGGATATCTGCTGTAGAATAGGCTTTCCTAAATCCATATTGTTGGTTGGTCAGAAGTTTAGCAACTGTAAGGTGATGAACTAGAGCTTGATTAATTATGAACTCAAATATTTTGGTGAAAAGAGAGAGGGGAGGCTAATGGAGCAATAATTTAATGGATCAGTTCTTTTGCCAGAATTCTTGTAAACTGGCACCATAGAAGCAGTTTTCCAGCAGTCAGGAAAGCAAGATTCGTTAAGGTGTTTGTTGTAAAGTTTGGAGAGGACTGGAGCAACCTCAGCAGAGCAATTTTAATAGTACAGCCGTTCACATGCTTTTAAGGTGTCTGGGGGTTTTTTTTTGAGAAGAAGTGATTTTAGATCATCTAATATGGTATCAGTCCGCAAATTAACTTAGTCTTGGCAACATTGAATGTTAACATCCGTTTTTGTCCCCATTTCACTACAAACTGAAAATCTTCCTCTAGGGTTTCTGCCATTACTTTGGCTATGTGTTCATTCGTTTTTCTCTCATGCCTGTTATAGGAAGTGGTGTTGTCAGCAAATATACCTATCTCAGAAACAATTTTATCAGAGAGATCATTTATGAATATCAGGAATAATAAAGGTCCAAGGATCGACCCCTGGGATACACCCGCATTTATATCATATTTTTTGGACGTACGGCTATCGAGGACCACCTGGATTCTTTTCTTTTTATATAAGATACATATGTCTGTTTCGTAAATATTCACTGTTTTATACTGTGTTTGAGTTGCAAGCTTCTATTTCGTCTATTCTAATCACGTATCTTAACTTTATCTTTAACCCTCACCATCCTTCCTCAATCGATTACTTCCCCTTACGCTCGCGTCCGTGTTATTCTGTTCGCTACTTGATATTTCAGACAAACGTGTTGACCTTTCAGTAAGAAATACAAGCCAAACAGAACCATTCAAACGACACAAGGAGAGAGAGAGAGAGAGAGAGAGAGAGAGAGAGAGAGAGAGAGAGACGGGGAGGATAGAATGAGAGCATGAAAGAGAAAGAGAGGGGCAGGAGTGATGGAAGACTCAGGGATAGAAAAGGATTAGATGTTAATAACATGATTCTCGTGCTCTACAAACTATTGAAAAATCATTGTTATTACTATTTTTTGCTTCCCCACAAGAGCAAAATGTGACACAAGGGCGTTTTTTTTTATGGGGGGGAAACTAGTTCTCCAAAAATGGTGTTGAAGTGATGTGCTGTATGAACAAAAATGGCCAATCGAAAGGAGGGGGTAAGAATTTTTTGACGGGGTCTCTCTTTAAAAATCTACTAAAAAATCAAGTAATTATACAATCAATACGAAATTTTCACCGATTATTAAGTGAAGAATGACTTTATAAAGGTGTACTTTTTTCGTAATCGATATATATATATATATATATATATATATATATATATATATATATATATATATATATATATATAAACCCCCCTTTTTTATCTGTGGGCACAAATATGCTTAAAATAATCAGCCGAAACTGAACAAAATATATTTTATTGTGGGGAGGGTGAGGATTGTAGATAAAAAAAAAATCAACTGCACACGTATCAGATTTTAAGGTTGAAAATCCGAATTTTGAATGTGTTTAATTTTTCATCTTTTGTGTTTTGAAGTGTGAAATTAATCGAATATGTTAATAATAATTATTATTTTTCAGATTAACAAATTATATATTTGCATTATTTTTACGAAAAATACTACTTTTATATCTTTGAAAAATAAATTAATAATTTTCTTTTAGTGAGCCCAATATTGCTAATATACCATTAAATATGAAATGCTTTGAGGGATCGATATCAAAAAAGAAAAAAATCGATAAATAACTGAACATTTTGCTAAAAATACGATAATTTCTTTCGACAATTTGTTGTTACTTGATATCAACTCACCTATGGTCGAATAGAGAAACGCCGAATGAAATAGAAGTGTAAAGTGAAGGCGAGAATGGACCGGCTGTGGCTAGCATGCGGTCGGAAGAAAGAGAAACGCGTTTCAGATGAGATGCTGCAGCGAGAGACTTTTTAAGTGGTGCCGAGACGGGAGAGTAGCAGTAATAAATGATTATGTTAAAATAAAAAATATCGACCTGGATTTATTTGTATTTATTTTGTTTGTTTGTTCCTGCAACGTTACATAATAATTTTTTGGGTTATGAAGAAAAAAAAAAATACGTTATCACAGAACAATGCAATCGGCAATATATATATAATATAAAGCTGAACGTGTGTGTGTGTGTGTGTGTGTGTGTGTGTGTGTGTGTGTGTGTGTGTGTGTGTGTGTCTGGTCAAGAATAGGCTCCTATATGGTTGACTATTACAGAAAACTGATCACATATAATGATAGAAGATGTATCGAGACACAGGAATGGGTATGTTTGATCTGGCAGAACGGTGGTTCATTAAAATTGTGGGGTCTGCATTCGCGCCTTGTCCACAAAGTATGGAAATAAAAAATTTAAAAATTAAAAAAAAAAAACGTTTACAAGTGTTTTTGATATAGATGTACATAAGAATACTTTGATAAGTATTTTTAACTTAAATAGGGATGTTATAATAAAATTGTGGGGTCTGCGTTCGCGCCTGGCCTCCATAGAATGGAAATAGGCACAAACTTTAATAAAGACTTTTCATATCTATCTACGTAAGTATAATTTGATAATTATGTTTCACTTTGAAGAAATATTGTATGATAAAATTATGGGGTGTTCGTTCGCACCTGACCTCCATAGAATGGAAATATGTCACAAAGTTTAACAAGGTTTTTTAATATAGATCCACAGAATATTGTGATAAGTGTTTCAGTGTGAACAGGTATGGTATAATAAATTATGGGGTTTATCTATTTTATTTTTACTTTCATCATATTTTGCTTTGGTTTTGATACCCTCGAATTCGAGGCTATCTCTTTACAACCCTTCCTTTTCATAACCTATAATACTTTCATAAATCAGAGTCCATTTTCTGTAGGTTGTTTTTGAACCCAGTCAACGACGGGTACTTTTGCTAGTATATATATATATATATATATATATATATATATATATATATATATATATATATATATATATATATATACATAATTTCCAAATATCTTTAAAGGCTAAAAAATTTTCCTTATGCATAGGTAATTAGGCTGTGTTTTCTTGAAACATAAATATCTTTATCACAATGAAGTTAATAATTGAAAATTGAAAATTAAAATTTCCAGTAATGAAAATTAAAGATCTAATAATAATAATAATAATAATAATAATAATAATAATAATAATAATTTGCTGTCCCAGCTGACGACAGAGTGAATATCAAAGAAAAGGAGAAACGGAGCAAATACACAGAGCTAACCAGAGAGTTAAAAGGGATATGGAAGATATAGAAAATCAAGTTAATACCTATAATAGTAGGAACACTGGGAACAATTCCGAAAAACTTTGAAAAAAAAAAAAAAAAAAAAAAAAAATGGGAGAAATTGGAATCAGAGGAATGGCTGCAAAAATACAACGATTAATGATAATGAAAACAGCTGAAATATTAAGGAAAACTCTTGGATACGGGGATTAATACACATGAACCACACGAGAGAGCCATACAAACTGCTGCAGAGGCAAAACATGAAGAAGCGTTACAGGGAATGAAGAACACTGAAGCTGCATATCTACAAGTTCTACATCCCTTCACCCATCTCCTCCCATTGACCCATCACTTTCCCCCCCAAAGTGTGATGCCAAATAGCCAAGAAGGGTCAAAGAGGATGGAAAGACTGAGGAGAAAGCGCTGACCAGACCTCCGCTGGACACGCGTGAAGAAAACTGATACTTTGGGGAGACTTTATCCTACTCAAATTCCAGTGGAGACCAGAGGCCGCTTCCAGCGAGAAATCAATGGTGAGAGGCTGTTGCGATAATGCAAATTTATTCGCAAATGTTGTCTAAGGAGGTGGAGAGTGCTGGACATCTGGGGAGACTTGTCACTCAGCTTCCAGGGAGCACCACAGGATTTCAATGGAAGGTCTTTGATGATCTGTGTGAAATCTCCTTGTGGGTCAATAATAATAATAATAATAATAA
This sequence comes from Euprymna scolopes, assembly GCF_053919585.1. Taxonomy (NCBI): domain Eukaryota; kingdom Metazoa; phylum Mollusca; class Cephalopoda; order Sepiida; family Sepiolidae; genus Euprymna; species Euprymna scolopes. The sequence goes on along the minus strand of NC_136495.1, from coordinate 148,647,393 downwards.
TAATAATAATAATAATAATAATAATAATAATAATAATAATAATAATGGCAATGATACTAACTTATTAGTAACTTCATCGTGATAAATATATTTATGTTTCAAGAGAACACTGACTAATTACCTACGCATAAGATCGTGTCAGTTTATTATTTCTTTACACACATGTGATGTGCGTATATAATTGTATATCTCCTGTTAGGTTGGTGACACGCATATAAGTATATGTGTGTATGCCTTACTGCAAACCCTATTTTATTTGTCTTTACCCCCCCCCTCTTACATCGACTTCTTTCGTTATGTTATTTTAAACGTCCTTAAACTTGGTGTATTTCAAATGTTTTCACCCCTCCCCATTTCTATTAGTAATGTAATGTAATTATACTGACCCCTTCGTCTTTCTTCTGTCTTTTTGTTCTGTCCTTTTTTCTTTTGCTTTTTAGCTGTCCTTTCCTTTTCCTTTAAGCCCTGGCATCCCCTTCCCCCATATCAGCTTCGAGTCTAAAATGTCACTTAATATCACTATAAGTTAGCGATTTAATATTTTATTTTTATAAATAAAAAAATTCTTTCATTTCCAGCTGATTTAAATAGCATATAAACTTTATTTCTGTCGTCTGACGAGGAACTTTTTTTTTTTAATAAACCAATAGTCCGAAACATTATGTTCAGTGTAGCGACTTTGTAATATTTGTCTATATAAATAAATATATAATATTTTGATCTTTTTTATTCAGCACTCCCACTAACCTCGTTTTAATTCACGAGTTTTATCTCCTGATTACCTTTAACGATATATGTGTGTGTGTGTGTGTGTATGTGTGTGTGTGTGTTATTTTTTTCAATTACATTTCACTTTTTTATACTAATCTTTAAGTTATGAAGCTCAATGTAATTACAGAGCATATAGCAAACAAATGACAAAAGTCTATATTCAAAATATCATGATGTTGACCATCTTACAATTTATTCCTTTAATTTCATGGGCATTTGCAATTCTTGACAGTATCTGCTTCGTAGCGCAAAATCATTCCTTTAATTATTATATCAATCAATGAATCTATTTTGCCCTTAACTCGTCAGAAGAAATAGCAAATATCAATCCACCAAAAGAAAATAAAATGATTAAAAATCCGAAAATTGGAAGAGAATTTTTTAACCTTTAAAGTTATTTGAAAAAGATTTAGTTCCAAGCCCTTTGTTGACCAACTCCTTTGCTTGTAAGTCCATTAATACATTGCAATCACGGCATAATTTTTTTTAAAAGAATTTACACTAACCCCAACCTTAATTGTTTACCCTGAAACTGTTTCGGGAATTTAAAAACAAAATACTATTTTATCTTATGGCTCTCCAGCAGTGTTGATCAAATATTACCGTTCTTCTAAAAACAAGAACCTTCCAAACTTTTTTTGTCTACAAATTATTTTTTCACTAACCTATTTATGCTATTAAAAATTTCTCTTCCCCATATATATATATATATATATATATATATATATATATATATATATATATATATATATATATATATACATATATATATATATATATGTATATATATGTATATATATATGTATATATATATGTATATATATATATATATATATATATATATATATATATATATATATATATATATATATATATATAGTAATTTATAAAATATATATGGCGACTAAGCTACACTGAATATTCTGCGTTTCATCCACTGTAGGATTCGTCAGGCTTATGCGCGAATTTTGTGGTTGCTTCTTGTTTTTATATATGTTGAGGATTTCTGGTTAGCCAATCAGCTTTCTAGTATCCACCGCGCCCCCTCCTATCAGCCAATGGGCATGCATTTTATCGAACAAAAGATCTGTTTTAGAACTAGGTTAGTGGTTTAAGGTAGATCTTTTCCCTCTTTTTTTTATATATATGAATATACCTATGTGTACACACACACATGCGCACACATATACATACACATATATATGTATATATATATATATATATATATATATATATATATATGTGTGTGATCGTTTATGTATATTCATGTTTATTTAATTTATTTATTTGTTTGTTTTCTATTGTTATTGTTAGTTTTAAAGCTATTTTGTATCGCTATCCTAGGGTGAGTTTTATTTTGTGAACACAGTTGTTTGCTATTTCTCGTCTACAGTTTAATAGATTTTGAGGTTCTTTAAAGTACAGGATAGCACATTTTTCATTGAGGCATAATTTACATGGGTCGTCTAAGTGTCTGCACGTGGTAACTTGTTTCATTATTTTCCATTCGACTACCGGCGAATGTCCGCTGTCTTTGAGTTCCCAGTATTTATTCGCTAGTGTTGTTTTTATACGGTGTTTTTTAGTTTTGAAGGTACTTTTATGGTCATAGTATCGGGTTTTAAAATCTAAGGAAGTCATGCCTACGTAATATTTCTTGTTATTCGGGTTTTCTTTCGCAAATATTGTTGCTTGATAAACTACACTTTTTGTTAGGCATTTGTTTTGGACTGGGCAAATTGTGCGGTGTCTACAATTGCATTTATCTTGTTCGTTATTATTATTATTATTATTATTATTATTATTTCTGCTAGTGTTGGTTTTATTTCTGTCATGGTTTCTACTTTTTTATTGTTTATTTTGTGGTTGTTTACATTGTTTTCATTTAGTATTTTGTTATTATGTGCTTTAATTATCATCTCTAAATTTTCGCAACAACTGTAAGATAACTTCAGGGTATTTTTATTGAAGATTTTGTGTAAGGGGTTGGTTGCGGGAAAGTGTTTTTCAATAAGATCCAGAAATTTCTTGCCAAGTTTTGTTTTTAACATTTGATTGTATGGGGCCGTATACCAAATTATAGTTCTTTTTCTTCTATTTTTACTTTTATTATAGTTGTTGGTGTTTTGTTGCTTATATTTGATATCGATATTTTTGTATCCACTATTTTTTAGGGCTGTTTCGTAGATATTGGTTGACCTGTTAAATGCATTTTCATCGCTTGAGTTATTACTGAATCTACTTACGATCGAGTTAGGAATGTGTTTTATAATTGATGGTGGGTGATTGGACTTAGGGTTTACGTAAATTGGAGTAGCGTTATCTTTTAAGTATGGTTTATATGTGTTTTTATCTAAGTTTAACGTGACGTCCAGGAAGTTTGTTAGCTGATACGTCCGCTTTTAGGCCTAATTTTTTCATTTCTTTGTGTATGATTTTCTTAAAGTTGTCTCCCTTGACTTTGTTGGAGTTTTTTATTATAGCTAGTCCGTCATCTCTATATAGGCCGATATCCGTAGTATCGAATATGTTTGTGAGGGTATATAGAATGAATAATCCCACAAGATCTGATGCCTCTGCAGAGTCTCTGGCACCAATCGCCAAATCGAACGGATTTTTCATTTTAGTTTTTATCCATTGGTTATTGTTATTTATTAGAACTGATTTTCTACATTTTTTAATGATGTTGATTTCTTCTGAGGATATATCAGTGTATGCCTCGGCAAATTCTAGGGCAATGTTAAAAAGTTCTTTGGATATCGAGGGATAAAAGTCTATGATATCAAACTGTATGAACGTACATTTATCTTTGTTTTCTATATTTTTAAACCAGGTGATTGCTTCGGTAGTATTTGCCCACTGGTTTAGTTCTAGGTCTTGTTTGATTTGTTTGTTTACTCTAGAAAGTATAGTTTTGCTAATTCTACCTATTTCTGGTTTAGTTGGGTTTATCAGGCGGGTGCTGGGATTATTATTAAAGTCCCATTTGTGGTCTTTAAGCAGAATGTATGACTCTCTAGGTTTCAATTTGCCAACTTTATCGCTAAATTTTAATTTATCGGTAATTTGTTTACTTTCAGTATTTATTATATCTATGTAATCGCATTTGTTTATGTCTAGTTTTTTGTAGTTTTTTGTAATGTTTTCTGTGATTAGTTTGTTATATTCTTGCTTTTCTATTTTATAAAAGTTTCTGGTTTTATCTGCTTTTACAAAGAGTTTATTAGAGTTGTTTATGTTTCTAACGATTTTGTGTAGTTTCCGTTGGATTTTAATTACGTTTAAAAGGCCATTTTCAAAGTTTATCAAAAGGTCTACTGTTTTCGCATTTTTAAGGGTTTTAAAACCATAGGATTCTTTTTGTTTACGTTTTCATTTTTAAGGAAGAAATTTGCTCGCCATCGCATTCGGCGTATTAGTTCATCTGTTTTTTTTTATTATTAATTTAATAATATAGCTATGCTTGCTGGGTGTGGGAATGTTTTTTAGCGATGTTTCGAAGTTAACTCTTTCCATATCTATTTTTAATGTGGTGAAATAAATTCTTTTGAGAGTGCTCGACTGTTTTAGGAGCTAAGTATAAATTCGCGCATAAGCCTGATGAATCCTACAGTGGATGAAACGCAGATGAAACGCAGAATATTCGGTGTAGCTTAGTCGCCATATATATTTTATAAATTACTAACTAGCTCTACCTACGTATTGAGCACTTTTGAAGTAAATACTTAAAGTTTACGCATAAATCTATACTTTCGTATATTAAATTTATGTGAGTAAATGAAGTATATATATATATATATATATATATATATATATATATGTATGTATGTATGTATGTATGTATGTATGTATGTATGTATGTATGTATGTATGTATAAGAAATGTAAAAATACCAGCGGTGGTTGACGTTATGTTTTGAGAAAAATAGAAAAACCGAATGAAATTATCAAAATAATCAACGTTTCGTCCTTATTTCAGAGGACATCTTCAGGATATTGCAGTAAAAATGCAAGAAAAGAAAAAGTCATAGATCGTACGAAAAAGAGAACAGTTTTTGAATCCTATCCATGTCGAGAAGGACAAACATATGTGTGCGTATGGGAAGGTTGGGTTGTTCGATGTCTATATATACACTTTTTAAAAATCGTTAAAATAAATATATACATTTTTTTTCCTCCTGTAAACTTATTCATTTTGCTGAAATATTTAAGGAAAAACGATTAGCTAGGATCTGTTTTGATATTTTGTTCTTTGATTATTATTTTCCCTATGCTAGGGGTTAAATGGTAGAAGCCTTTTCTTTGCGTAATAGTATTAGTATTTAATATTAGTGCTGATTCTTAAAGTCTTCTTTTAGCTCTATCTATCACGTATTTAATAATTTTCGCTTGATCTAAATTAAATGAGTGATCGTGTTCTGCACAATGGCAAAAGAGTGCATTTAGGGCGTTACCATTCTTTATATCTCTTCTATGTTCGTAAAGTCTTAGTTTCAATTTTCGTTGTGTTTCACCTTTGTACGCTTGTTGACAGTTGTTACATGGGATAGAATATATACCGGTGTCGGATGTGAGGGTTTCGGGAGAGTGCTTGGTAGTTTTTAAGTCGAGATGGGCGTGCTTGTAGGTAGCTCTCGGATCCAACTGATTAATAATTAAAAATCGCTAGCTTTATGGACAGCCGTTCATGCTCTAGGCTCCACAGCCAGTGATTGAATCGCTAAACAACGAATAACTATAATTAAGTTCACATCGTATTACTTACAGTTAAAAGTGTCTTCGGTATTTATTAACTGTTTTTATTTAAATCTAGGTCCGAAATATTAGTCCTTCGTTTTTTGTTTAGTTTGTGAAAGATGAACTTTTGTGGTTTCTCTTTGTTGCTGAAGAAAAAGTTACTATTTTTAACTCACGTGATCGTGAAGTATTTCCGGAGTGTCAAGTTTTGGCCGATGGAGTTTTTTGCGTTTGTTTCTACTTGTAAACAAAAGAGCGGTAACATGAAACCGCGACATACCTACTATATAATATAAAGTGCAATTGTCTGTGTGTATGCTTGTTTATACAGTTAAAAGTCCAAACTATAAAGCGCGCGCGCGCGCACACACACACACACACACACACACACACACACACACACACACACACACACACACACACACACACACAATTGCTATATTTTTAATCAGTGTTGCCCCGGATGAATAAGATTAAGAAAAAAAAAATCATTCTTTCACCCAAAATTAGTTACGATTTTGTTGTTGAGGGATAGGTTTTTACTTTTTATAGTTTCATGCTAAAGGAAAGTAACTCTTGCTTTTTTATTATTATTAAAGAATTACTTTCCTTATGCTGGCTAATTTCTGGAGTAATCTATATACACGAGGATCGTATGTTTATGTAATTGTTCAACGAGAAAATGGCTTGGATGCAAGAAAAACAAGTGAGTGGGGAAGGAGACAGAGAGGAATGGAGAGAGAGAGATAAAAGTTTTAACAGAAATATGGTAGACTTTTGCTTTGGGCCACGCCGGGTATCCCCACTAGCATAATATATATATATATATATATATATATATATATATATATATATATATATATATATATATATATATATATATATATATATGGCGTTTAAGCTACACTAAATATTCGGCGTTTCATCCACTCTAGGGTTCTTCAGGCTTACTAACTAGCTCTACCTACGTATTGAGCACTGTTGAAGTAAATACTTAAAGTTTACGCATAAATTTATACTTCCGTATGTGAGTAACTGAAGTAGTTATATATATATATATATATATATATATATATATATATATATATATATATATAATTTATTATTTAAATATTTACTTGAATATTTTCTATGTGCGTAAAATTAAGTTATCTATTACTGCACGTAGAAAATATTTAAATAAATGTTTGAATAATAAATTAATTACAAATAATATGCCCCATAAATGTAGGGACGACTAGAATATAAACAAACGGCAGATAACTTCTCCCTTTAAAGCACTCGGGGATTGAAAAAAAAAACACTACGGAATCGCATATAAAAAATAAATAAATAAACAATCTTATATATATATATATATATATATATATATATATATATATATATATATATATATATATGTGTGTGTGTGTGTGTGTGTGTGTGTGTGTGTGTGTGTGTGTGTGTGTGTGTGTTTATTTGTTTTTGTTAGCGATACTTTTCGAATGAATTCAATTATTTATACGAAAGCGCATTTTTATCTAAATGCAAGTTGGGAATAATTTTCCCTTTGACCAATTTGGTACCCCCTAAATGGGGAGCGGTATATATATTATTTTAAAAATATAATTACCCACTGACATGTGTTTCATCCGCTACAACTCATCAGATTCACCACTCTGATGAGTCGTAGAGGACGAAACACGTGTCAGTGGATAACTATATTTTAAAAATAATATATATATATATTGAAATGGGATGAATTATATTAATATGTGTTTGCGTACGCGCGTGTGTGTCTAGCTGAATAAGACTGAACTTCTATCGTAGTCAGTGCCTCCACAATTTGTCGCCCGATCAACCGACTGGTTCTATTTTGAGAAATAACTCGGTCAGATTTAGAGAAATGCTGTTTCTCTGGATGAGTCAGCTTTTTTCTTGCTTTTTTTTCTTGTTATCACGCTAAGCCTCTGAACAGAGAAGCGCACTTCTACGTATTTCGTATCGAGAATATCGGATCCGTGGTTTCTCTTCTTGGGAAAAACAATGGCGAGAAGTGAACAAGAGGAAACAAGACGGCGGCAATACTTCAAATGAATTCCGCTCTTCATCGAAATAGATTGAACAAGAAAAGAGAATAGAAAAGGAAATACGTAGGTAACATCAAATATCGGAAGTCGGTCAGATTATTTAAATAATACAGGTTGGAACGATAAAATTGTCGCTCTAGTAAAGACGACATGAATCCATTTCCGTTTGGTGAAACCAGTTTTCTTTTTTGGTTTCGGACCATGCACTAGTTGGCCAGTTGTATACAGTTGTGTACAAATCCCAAGAGCGATAGGAGCCTTCTATCATGTCTGAAAGTGACACAATGTTCAACGACCAAGATCGGAGATGTGTCGTTGTACAACTCATGCTATCTATTGATCCAAGTTATGACAACAGGACCATTGCCATCACCCCCAAAATGCAAATAGGGACGGCTCAATTCTTGAGAGCACAGCGCAACGAAGTTTCTGGTCACGGTTATGGTCTTTGGTGTGGTTTCATTGAAGGCTACATCATGCCACCTCACATCTTCGAAGTCGGCTTGAAAATCAACACTAAAGTGCACCTGGATGTGCTGAAGAGTGTAGTGATCACCTGGTGCGATTAGGTGGCCGCTGGGTGTGGCAGCAGGACTCGGCGCCGCCCCACAAGTCCAAAGACACCCAAGCTTGGCTTCAGAAAGAGTGCTATGAATTTGTACTCTTCTCTCATTGCCCCTTTCCTCCTCCCTCGACCTGAACCCGCTGGACTACTTTGTTCATACGTCGAGAACGTCACCAACATGATCTCCCACAACACCAAAGCCAGTCTGATCACCTCCATTCGCCGAATATACGTTGAGCTCCCGCCGACGCTTATAAAAAAGGCATGCTCTCAGTTGTTAACAAATAACGTACTGTATCCCCCCTTGCGAATCAATACCCTTCCCCTGTGTGATTCGGTCACATACTAACAATTCAGCAGGCTGAGCGCATTAATCCTTTCTCTTCCTAGGGAAGTATTTCAGCTTCCGGGTTGAAGAAGCGTGCAACTTTCTTACCGAGCTGGCAAACAACCAATACGGACCCATTCTGTCCCTTCCCTCGTCTCCCGGCATTGACTATTTCAACTTGGAATAACTGCCAGATGTTTAATTTTATACAGAAGAACATTCCGAACTGTTGCTTGGCATAATAAAACCTTTTCCGTCGTTGAGTTTAGGAGGGGATTGTTGGTTTCTTTATTCAGTGTTTTGTGTTGGATAATTATTTATTTTCTTAGGGTAAAATTTACATATATAATTTTCATACCATATATAATTTTCATACCATATATAACTTTCATGCCATATATAATTTTCATACCATATATAATTTCCATACTATATATAATTTTCATACCATATATAATTTTCATACTATATATAATTTTCATAGCATATATAATTTCCATGTCATATATAATTTTCATACCATATATAATTTCCATACCATATATAATTTCCATACCATATATAATTTTCATACCATATATAACTTTCATACCATATATAATTTTCATACCATATATAATTTTCATACCATATATAACTTTCATACCATATATAATTTCCATACCATATATAATTTTCATACCATATATAATTTCCATACCATATATAATTTCCATACCATATATAATTTTCATACCATATATAATTTCCATACCATATATAATTTCCATACCATATATAATTTTAATACCATATATAATTTCCATACCATATATAATTTTAATAGCATATATAATTTCCATACCATATATAATTTTCATACCATATATAATTTTCATACCATATATAATTTTCATACCATATATAATTTCCATACCATATATAATTTTCATACCATATATAATTTCCATACCATATATAATTTTCATACCATATATAATTTTCATACCATATATAATTTCCATACCATATATAATTTCCATACCATATATAATTTTCATACCATATATAATTTCCATACCATATATAATTTTCATACCATATATAATTTCCATACCATATATAATTTCCATACCATATATAATTTTCATACCATATAAAATTTTCATACCATATATAATTTCCATACCATATATAATTTCCATACCATATATAATTTTCATGCCATATATAATTTCCATACCATACATAATTTTATACCATATATAATTTCCATACTATATATAATTTCCATACCATATATAATTTTCATACCATATATAATTTCCATACCATATATAATTTCTATACCATATATAATTTTCATACCATATATAACTTTCATACCATATATAACTTTCATACCATATATAATTTTCATACCATATATAATTTCCATACCATATATAATTTCTATACCATATATAATTTCCATACCATATATAATTTTCATACCATATATAATTTTCATACCATATATAATTTCCATACTATATATAATTTCCATACCATATATAATTTTCATACCATATATAATTTCCATACCATATATAATTTCCATACCATATATAATTTTCATGCCATATATAATTTTCATACCATATATAATTTTCATACCATATATAATTTCCATACCATATATAATTTTCATACCATATATAATTTCCATACCATATATAATTTCCATACCATATATAACTTTCATACCATATATAATTGTCAGACCATATATAATTTTCATACCATATATAATTTTCATGCCATATATAATTTTCATACCATATATAATTTCCGTACCATATATAATTTTCATACCATATATAACTTTCATACCATATATAACTTTCATACCATATATAATTTCCATACCATATATAATTTCCATACCATATATAATTTTCATACCATGTATAACTTTCATGCCATATATAATTTCCATACCATATATAACTTTCATACCATATATAATTTTCATACCATATATTATTTTCATACCATATATAATTTTCATGCCACATATAATTTTCATGCCATATATAATTTCCATGCCATATATAATTTTCATACCATATATAATTTTAATACCATATATAATTTCCATACCATATATAATTTCCATACCATATATAATACCGTCAAATAGTTTGTTGTGGTATATAATGTTTTTCCACACCCTAGTTACGGTATTTGCCCCCGCCTTATGGTGTTTTTGATAATGTAATTTCATTATATACATATGTATTATATACTGTACTGTATTTTGTTACTAATTTTAAATTCCGTATCCCGGGGTTCTACTGTATATATGAAATTTCCTTGAATTCAACCTGTACAGATCAGATAAAAAGCAACAATAACATCAAATAGTTAAATGTGGAATAAAATCTTATTCAAGACTATGATTACGGGATTTGTCCCTGCCTTGCGGTGTTATTTATAATGTAATTTGATAATATTCATATGTATATACTGTATTTTGTTTTGTATCCCCGGGTTCCACTGTATGGATAAAACTTAATTAAATTTTAAACTAATTCAATTAAATTCCACTTGTACAGATCAGATAAAAAGCAACAATAAATTCAAATATTTTTATGTGGAATAAACCATGGTTTACCTTTGCCTTACGGTGTTATTTGTAATGGAATTTGATTATATACATGCGTACTTTGTTTCTAATTTTAATGATGTATCCTGGGGTTCTACTCTAAAGATGAAACATTTTTAAGTTCAGCCTATACAGATCAGATAAAAAGCAACAATAGGCGTCAAATAGTTTATGTGGAATAAATTGTTTTTCCAGACCCTTGTTACCCTGCCTTACGGTGTTATTTTTAATGTAAAATTTCATTACATATATAATTTTTATGCCGTGTCCCGGGGTTCTACTGTATAGATTCAACATCTTTAAATTAAACCTGTACAGATCAGATAAAACTGTACTGTATTTTGTTACCAATTTTCATGCTGTATACCGCAGTTCTACTGGAGAAATTAAACTTTCTTATTCAAATTACACAGATCAGATAAAGAGAAACAATTACGTCAAATAGTTTAATGTGGAATATAATGTTCCTATTTACAATGCCTCCCCACGGGACAGGGTTAGACACCAGGGTCGTTTTTTAACGTGGAGAAAAGGAACAAAAATAAAAATTGTCTCAGTCGTGAAAGATTTCTCCTCCATTGACAGAGAACAAGAAATTGAAGTGGAGCATCTGAAGAACAGATACTACTTTTGCAGAACTGATTACGTTATTTGCCCTTGCGTAACGGTGATATTTGTAATGTAATTGTATTATAGACACGTGTATTATATACTGTACTGTATTTTGTTACTTATAAATGCCGTATCCCGGGGTTCTTCTGTATAGATGAAACTTCCTTTAATTAAACCTGTACAGATCAGATAAAAAGCAACAATAACGTCAAATAGTTTACAGTGGAACATAATGTTTTTCAAGGCCCTGGTTATGGTATTTGTCCTGCCATACAATGTTTTTATAATGTAATTTGATTATATACATGTGTATTATATACTGTACTGTGTTTTGTTACGAATTTTAATGCCGTATCCCGGGGTTCTACTGGATGAACCTTCCTTTAATTTAAACTGTACAGATAAGATAAAAAGAAATAATAGCGTCAAATAGTTTAATGTGGAATATAATGTATTCCAGACCCTGGTTATGGTATTTGCTCCTGCCTCACGGCGTTATTTATAATGTAATTTGATTATATACATGTGTATTAAATACAGTACTGTATTTTGTTACTAAGTTTTAATGCCGTATTCCGATGCCGTATTCCTTAATTAATTAATGCCGTATTCCTTAAATTCAACTTGTTCAGATCAGATAAAACAATACAATAGCGTCAAATAGTTTAATGTGGAATATAACGTTTTTCCAGAACCTGGTTACCGGATTTGCGTCTGCCTTATGGCGTCATTGATAATTTTATTTGATTACATACTATACTGTATTTTGTTACTAATTTCAAGTCGTATCCCGGGGTTCTAAAGTATAGGTGAAACTTCCTAAACCTTAAACCGCTATAGATCAGATAAAAAAAAAAACAATAGCGCCAAATATTTTAATGTTGAATATGTTTTTCCAGAACCTGGTTACGTGATTTGTCCCTACCTTGCGGTGTTACTTATAATGTAATTTTTTTTTATGTACGTATGTATTATATACTCTACTGTATAGATGGAACTCAATTAATCTTGAATCTTATTTAATTAAATTCAACCAGTACTGATCAGATAAAAAGCAACAATAGCGTCAAATAATTTAATGTTGAATAGAATGTTTTTCCAGACCCTGGTTATGGGACTTGCCTCTGCCTTACGGTGTTATTTATAATGTAATTTGATTATATACATGTGTATTATATAGTGTACTCTATTTTGTTACTAATTTAAATCCCGTATCCCGGGATTCTACTGTAAAGATTAAACTTCCTTAAATTCAACCTGTACAGATCAGATTAAAATGAAGTGTTGCGTCAAATAGTTTAATGTGAAATATAATGTTTTTCCATACTCTTGTTCCGGTATTTGCCCCTGCCTTACAGTGGTGTTTATAATGTAATTTTATTATATACATAATTTTAATTCCGTATCCCGCGGTTCTACTGTATATATGAAACATTTTATCTGATCTGTACAGATTGAACTTAAATTAAACCTGTAAAAAGCAAGTGTTGCCTCAAATAGTTTAATGTGGAACACAATGTATTTCCAGAACCAGGTTACAGTAATTGCCTTTATATTACAGTGTTATTGATAAGGTAATTTATATATATATATATATATGTATATATACATATATATATTTGTTACTATATATATATATATATATATATATATATATATATATATATATATATGTGAGTGTGTGTGTGTGGCCGTTGACCCCCGAAAAAGGGTTCATTCGCCCTTTGAAAGGTCTTGTTTTTAATCCTTCAGGGAGACTAGCCGCCCTCCTCACCAAATAACTCTGGTGGGGGAATCAGTTTAGTCGCCGGTGACCCGACCATGAGGCAGGTAGTACTGGGTTACATGGTACCAGTAGCATATGACATGACCTGACCACAACTAGCACAACTGACGGCCAACTAGCACCGTGTATATTTGTATGTATGTATATATGTGTTGGGGTGGAGAGGGCTCCCGTAAGCCGTAGTGAAGGCAACCTTTCTAGGAGAAGCAAATCTCTGATTTAAAAAACCATAAAGCCGAAGACCAGTACCCGCATTAAGCTGGTCTGCAGTTTGATTTGTTGCTGGCTATCTTGCTCTTGCTTGTTGCTAGATCTCAACATTTTGAACCGAGAGAGAGACTTAGCTGTCGTATAAAGCTAAGACTCTGTAACATCATATTTGTATAGATACTCCCTCAGGCATTTGGGTTCATGGATTTTAAATGTCCGAGGGAGTGGCACTTGTCTGACAAGACGTTGCAATCATCATATATATGTGAGTGTGTATTATATACTGTACTGTATTTTGTTACTCATTTTCACTGCCGTATCCCGGGGTTCTACTGTATAGGTAATACTTCCTTAAATTCAACCTGTACAGAGCAGATAAAAAGCAACTATAGCGTCAAATATATTAATGTGGAACATAATGTTTTTTTCCAAACCCTGGTTACGGTATTTGCCTTTACCTTACGGTATTATTGATAATGTAATTTGGATATATACATGTGTATTATATGCTGTACTGTATTTTGTTACTTCTTGTTGTGTCGTATCCCGGGGTTTTACATTACAGATCAACCTTCCTTAAATTTAACCTCTACAGATCAGATAACAATCAACAATAGGTTCAAATAGCTTAATGTGGATTATAATGTTTTACCAGTCCCTAGTTACACTAATTGCCCCAGCCTTACAGTGTTTTTTTATAATATAATTTGATTATAAACATGTATATTATATACTGTACTGTACTTTGTTACTAATTTTAATGTTGTATTTCGCATGTTAATTTTATTTTTTATTTCGGACTATTAGTCTCATCTTTAAAAAAAAAAAAAAAATGCTCATCTCAAAACAAAATAAAAAATTCCAATTAAGGAATAATATATATATATATATATACCAATCGGTACGGACCCGACTATGGAAGATCAGATAATAAATAAATGTGGATTTATAAGATCAAAGAATCGAACCTTGATCGCCCTTCGGGGCCCGTGGCGCAGTTGATAGAGACGTTGAATCTCTACGGTTCCAGATGAACATTGTCTGAAGATAGCGGTTTCAATCCCACCCAAAGCGTGCCAGAGGTAATTGGTCAAAAATGTGGTGAGACGACAACAACTACGGATGGCAGTGATGGCTGAGAATGCAGTTAGGAGATTCGAAGTTCCTATCCGTCGCGGTTACCACCTGACGAAGGCCAGAGGAAGTTGGCCGAAACGTTGTGAACCAATAAAAAGATCCAAAAACAACAACTAATAAAGATGAGACTAATAGTCCGAAATAAAAATAAAATTAACATAAAAATGCTCATCTCAAAATAAAAAATTCCAATTAAGGAATAATATATATATATTGTATTTCGCAGTTCTACTCTATAGATGAAACTTCTTTAAATTCAACCTGTGCAGATCAGATAAAAAGCAACAATAGCGTCAAATACTTTAATGTGGAATATTATGTTTTCCCACACCCCAGTTACGTATTTTCCCCTGCATTACGGTGTTATTTATGATGTAATTTGATTACATACGAGTGTATTTAACTAAGCAAGGTTACTTTTATGTATTTTGTTACTAATTTAAATGCTGTATCGCGGGGTTCTATTGTATAGATTAAACTTCTTCAAATTCAACCTGCACAGATCAGATTAAATATAATATTTTTCCAGACGCTGTTTACTTAGATTGTTATTTGTAATGTAATTTTTATTATATACATGTGTATAATATACTGTACGGTGTTTTGTAACTAATTTTAATGCCATATTTCGGGTTACAATGTATTGATTCAACTTCCTTAAATTAAACCTGTACAGATCAGATAAAAAGCAACAATTACGTCAAATAGTTTAATGTGGAATATAATGTTTTTCCAGACCATGGTTACATTATTTGCCCCTGCCTTATTGTGTAATTCATAATGTAATACTATTACATACGTGTGTATCATATACTGTACTGTATTTTGTTTGAAGCCGTATCCCGGGATTCTACTGTATAAATTAAAGTTCCTTAAATTCAACCTGTACAGATCAAATAAAAGCAACAATAACGTCATAATTTTTATGGTGAATATAATATTTTTCCAGGTCCTGTTTACAGTATTTGCCCCTAACTTAGGTTGTTATTTTTAATGTAATTTGATTATATACATGTGTAGTATATACTGTACTGTGTTTTGTTACTTTCGCGGTGTTTTACTGTATAGATGAAACTTCCTTTATTCAACCGGTACAGGTCAGATAAAAAGCAACAATTACGTCAAATAGTTTAATGTGGTACATTATGTTTTTCCAGACCCTGTTATTTGTAATGCAATTTTATTATATACATGTGTATTATATACTGTAATTTGTTACTAATTTTAATGATGTATCCCGGGGTTCTACTCTAAAGATGAATTTTCATGGAAGGTGTTCAACTGAGCTTCAATCTATGGTCCCCCCTCGCCAAACTTTCACAAGAAACACTCGTCTAGCTGAAAACACTATCAATAATTCCCCCCACTCTTTATCTGTGCATAAACCTAAACGTAGATTCCATGAACAAAGCTTCTTTCTTAGAACTGAACGCCTGTGGAATTGTCTTCCGTTTTCCTGCTTTCCGGCTGACTACAATATTGTTGTGTTCAAGTCTAACGTAAATAAGTTCTTGATGAGCCGTTCTATATAAGTTATCAAATTTACCAAATTTTCATTACTAATGATTACTATATTGTCCAATGTCTACTGTACACTCTTTAACCCTTATCGTTGAGTGGCCTCTTGGCCTTGATAAGTGGTGATGCCTATGTAAAAAACAAAAACAAAAAAAAACATCTTTAAGTTCAACATGTACAGATCAGATAAAAAGCTACGATAGCGTCAAATAATTTTACGTGGAATATTATGTTTTTTCCAGACTCTGGTTGTTAGATTTGCGTGTTATTTTAATGTAATTTGATGATATACTTATGTATTATATACTGTACTGTATTTTGTAACTCATTTCACTGCCGTATCCCGGGGTTCTAATGTAACTTACTTAAATTCAAACTGTACGGGGTTCTAATGGAACTTACTTAAATTCAAACTGTACGGATCAAATAAAAGGCAACAGTTGCGTCAAATAGTTCAATGTGGAATATAATGTTTTTCTAGACCATGATTACGGGATTTTCCTTTGCCTTACAGTTTTCTTAATACTGTAATTTTATTATATATAATATTTTTAATGCCATATCCCGGGGTTCTACTGTAAAGATATAACTTAAATTCAACCCGTACAGGGCAGATAAAAAGCAACTATAGCGTCAAATATATTACTATGGAATATAATGTTTTTTTCCAAACCCTGGTTACGGTATTTGCCTTTACCTGACGGTGGTGTTCATTATGTAATTTTGATATATACATGTGTATGTTATGCTGTACTGTATTTTGTTACTAATTTTTGGGCCGTTTCCTGGGGTTCTACTGTATAGATCAAACTTCCTTAAATTCAACCAGTACAGATCAGATAAAAAAAAACAATAGGTTCAAATTATATACATGTGTATTATACACTGTACTGTATTTTGTTACTAATTTTAATGATGTATCCCAGGGGTTCTACTGTATAGATTTAACTTCTATAAATTTTACCAGTCCCTGGTTACGGTATTTGCCCCAGCCTTACGGTAATGTAATTTCATTACATACATGTGTATTATATACTGTACTGTATTTTGTTACTAGTTTCAATGTCGTATCCCGGGGTATTACTATATAGAT
>NC_136495.1:148589942-148622442 GCF_053919585.1 Euprymna scolopes | reverse complement strand
ATTATCAATAATCATGTAATTAAACCCATTGAAAATTTACCGATATTGTAAACACATTCTGTTTACATTAAGCCTGTAGTGTTTTTTTAGTGATGCAATGTTGTCAACTGAGATTTAAAAAAAAACCGCGAGATCAGGAGAAAGAAATGTTCAGAAAATCGCTAGATTTTTAACTTATCGTCTGAAATTTTCAAAAATCGCTAATTTCCCCCCCCCCCCAAAAAAACTCCATAATGTTCCGTGTTTTCTCACTATGGGTTGTACACATAGATTCGAAAAAGTTGGTTGTCAAAAAACAAATATATAACAAATAAATGTTATCAAAGGCAAGATAAGTTACTTTTCTACCTAACTGGATATATTTTTCGTGTTTTTATTCAATGTAACATGTTTATTCAGCTCGAAAAACATACAGTGTTTACCGATGTATTGGAACATTCAAGATGGAGTCTGATTCTCTCTTTAACACGGTAAGTTTGGGAAAAGATGTTATAAATAAAAAACCGGATAAAATACTGTTAAAAACTCGCTCAATACATGTTACTGTGACATAGGTTGACATATATTCGGCGGGTTTTTAATAGTATTTTGTATAGTTTTTTATTCATAACACCTTTCCCCAAACTTACGGTGTTAAAGAGGGTGTTAGACGCCATCTTGATTTTTCGAATACATCGGTAAACACTGTATGTTTTTCGAGCTGAATAAATATGTTACATTGAATAAAAACACGAAAAATATATCCAGTTTGGCAGAAAAGTAACTTATCTTGCCTTTGATAACATTTATTTGTTATATATTTATTTTTTTTGACAACTTTTTCGAATCTATGTGTACAGTAATACAAACCCGTTTTTTTTTTTTTTTTGCTGTTGTTTCTTGCTTTTTACACTTTTAGATCGTATTTTAAACTAAACTTCGGAGGTTGGAATGCCCCCCACCTAAAATGTACTTGGAAAAATCGATTTTATAGTGAGATTTAAGAATGGTTAGTCGAAAAAAAGGTGAAAAACAAAACAAATAATCAATAAATAATTGTTACCAAAGGCAATAAATGCTACTTTTTTTTACTTACATGAATGAGTTTATTTTATGTTTTAAAGTATTTTCAAGCAATCTAATGCGGGTGTGTGGGTGCCAAATACCTCCAGATTTTCTAGAATTTCCCGCTAGATTGTAAACGAAATCTCCAGATCTAGCAGGAAAACTGCTAAATTGTAACACTGGTCACGTGACAGGAAGCAGTAATAAATAATTGTCCCTAAATAAAAAAAAATGGCCTCTCGGTACAAAGAAATCCACCTATTTATCATAGAAAAATTAAGTATAATGTTATAATTAAAAAGAAATATATAAAAACACACATGGATATAGTAAACATATTATACCAAAACGTGGAAGCCATCCGTCCAGTGGTTTTTTAGACAATTAATTCCGAACGAACCAACAGTTACATTTATATATATATATATATATATATATATATATATATATATATATACATACATACATACATACATACGTTTTTTAATTACAGAAAAAGATAAATAAATGAATAAATACATAAAATTAAAAATATATATATTTGCAAAAATGAACTTCCGCAAGCCGACAACAATTGAAACATGTCTCTTCCTGTTTACTAATATATTTTTCAGACGTACACACAAAACTCAAATTTCTTCTTTGTACTTGTTTCTACTTTCAGTAAATGAAAAATCTAGGATTGCGTGCACATAAGTCAAAAAGAAAAAGAAATGGAAAGACAAAAAAAAATTAACAATAAAATCTAATTTTTACTTGGGTTTAACAACTTAAACATTTGTAAATCTTCATTTTTATTTTTCCAAATACATATTTTACTTCAATTTTGGATTCCGTGATTTCAACTTGCATTCATTTAGTTTAGGGACTGGTTTTTTTTCTCTAGGATTCTCTATGTTTATAAGATTTCATTTCTAAAATCTATTCTTAATGAAAGAAACCTCATAAAAAAACTGTTGATTAGAATTATATGAGATTTTGTCAAATTAAGTTTTATTAAAGTATATAGTTTTAATCATTATTGTTTTTTTATTATGTATCCCCATATTTTTCTTTGGCAAAATAGTATGAAATCTTTAACTAATCTCAAACACAGATTGATATGTGTGAAAAAATAAAATGAAAAAGAGAACAAACCATAAATACATTCGTGTCTCGAAGAAAACGTCTCTCCATTTTTATTAGCAAACGAATTTTTGCTTTCAAAGTTACACCTAGTCTTATAATTGAACGGGCTTTCGTCCAAGATGAATTAATAAACTAAACAACTTGATTCTAACATTAATTCTAAAGTCTGCGTCCCTCTCCTGAATAAAGAGCTTCTTAACTTTCTTTGATTTCTTTCGGTTCTCCAAATATTTGGCAAACCGTGAAGCATTCTCTGGCCAACTCGATTTGCTTATTCGCTCTAGATTTGGCCGCGACTCTGATGCTGAAGGCAATAATATTTTTAATTATTCTAATCGTGTGCTTTTAAGAGTTAAGACTGCAGTGTTGTCTAAAGGGTTGAATTTCTGTGCCCCCCCCCCGCATATATTAATAAAGAAGAAACACTTGTAGCATTTGAAGTTTTATTTTCCCAACTAAAGCATCATAATCCTACCTGGTCAACTAGCAACTGCTAAAGTTAGTTTTAAAAGACTTGGCCTTTCGTTATTCCAATTCGGTTATCGATTCAAGTGATTTTATTTGGTCCAGCACGCATTTAAAAACCATTAAGTCATTGAAATCAAATAAAGATATTTATGTACGCAAATCGGACAAAAGTGCTGGTGT
This sequence comes from Euprymna scolopes, assembly GCF_053919585.1. NCBI lineage: Eukaryota > Metazoa > Mollusca > Cephalopoda > Sepiida > Sepiolidae > Euprymna > Euprymna scolopes. Next base: position 148,619,622 of record NC_136495.1, on the reverse strand, counting down.
CGTTATCCTGAACCGTGTAGATTATGTTCAGAAAATGCTATTTTGAATGATGTAAATAAGTTTGTTTGCATTGGCACCGCTGAAACACGCAACAACACTCATAAGAGTGGCATCAAGAATGAAATTAAGATCCAGAAACGCCGTTTATACTTTTATAAGAAAGGATATTTTTTCAAAGAGATCTATGACAAAATAAGGCCGCCCGGTTCATTAAAGTCTAGACTTTATGGTATTCCTAAAATACATAAAGAAGGCTTCCCACTTCGACCTATTTTGTTTATGGCGGTGTCTGCCCAACACTCACTAGCAAAGTGGCTATTGACTATCATAGAACCAGTTCATGCTCTATACACTAAATATTGCTTTACTGATTCATTCAGATTGGTTGAAACTTAGTTCTACCAACGACTTCATGTATTCATTTGACGTTTCCAGCCTATTTACCAATGTCCTACTACAGGAGACTATTGGCATTTCTGCCGACTTACTTTATAATAGCAATCTAACTCCCCCACCTTTCACTAAGAATATATTTGTTGAACTCATTTTGATCTGTACTAAGTCAGTGGAATTCAGCTTGAATAACGTTATGTACAAGCAGATTGACGGGGTTCAGATGGGAAGCTCCCTGGGTCCTGCATTAGCAGATATTTTGCAAGATTCTATGAGTCAACACTGTTTAGTAATATATTGAAGCCTTCAATATATTTTAGATATGCCGATGACACTTTTGTAGTCTTTAATTCTGAGAGTGAAGCAACAATTTTCTTCGATAATCTCAATTATCTCCCCATATCATAATCATTTACTATGGAGGTAGAGAATGAGGGTTGCTTACCTTTCCCAGATGTCTTGATTGAACGCAGTAAGGATTCTTTTCTTACTACAGTTTATCGCAAACACACTTTAATCGGTCTTTATAAAGATTGGTACTTATTAAGACATTAGTATATAGAGCCCTTAGAATTTGTTCTTGCAACAAGCTCGAACATAAATTTAATACTGTCAAAGACATTTTCATTCGTAATGATTATCCAGAAAAGTTAATTACTACTAATCAAGTGGGAAAATGCCATTCTCCTATAGGCCTGAGTCCTTCCAAGTGTCCTGTTTCTTTAAGACTAATTTGGATTGGAGTTGATGGTCAGTGTTTGGGCAGTCTGTAGCAAATTGTTTCCCATCTGTCGTATTACGGTTGGTTTTGGTGTAAGATCTGGATTTCCACTGGTCACGAAAGACGGTTGCTCCACATCACGCAAAGTAATGCTATTTATGAATGTAATTGCTAGTTCGCTGCTGGTTATGTGGGGCGAACCTCCTTAAACATGCAGACACACATCAACCAACGTATATCGGCAAAAATGAAAATAGGTAAGCCACATCGTTTTCGCTCTTTTTCTGCTGTGGAATCTGCCATTGGGTAACATCTAATTGAAAAGTGTGTGTGTGTGTGTGTGTGTGTGTGTGTGTGTGTGTGTGTGTGGTCACGAATAGGCTCCTATATGGTTGACTATTTTAAAAAACTGATTACATATAATGATAGAAAATGTATCGAGACACAGGAATGGATATGTTGGATCTGGCAGGACGGTGGTTCATTAAAATTGTGGGGTCTGCATTCGCGCCTGGTCCACAAAGTATGGAAATAAAAAATTAAAAAAAAAAACGTTTACAAGTGTTTTTGATATAGCTGTACATAAGAATACTTTGATAAGTATGTTTCAACTTAAATAGGGATGGTATAATAAAATTGTGGGGTCTGCGTTCGCTCCTGGCCTCCATAGAATGGAAATAGCACAAACTTTAATAAAGACGTTTCATATCTATCTGCGTAAGTATACTTTGATAATTATGTTTCAGTTTGAAGAAATATGGTATAATAAAATTATGGGGTGTTCGTTCGCACCTGACCTCCATAGAATGGAAATATGTCACAAAGTTTAACAAGGTTTTTTAATATAGATCCACAGAATATTGTGATAAGTGTTTCAGTGTGAACAGGTATGGTATAATAAATTATGGGGTTTATCTATTTTATTTTTACTTTCATCATATTTTGCTTTGGTTTTGATACCCCCAAATTCGAAGCTATTTCTTTACAACCCTTCCTTTTCATAACCTATCATACTTTCATAAATCAGAGTCCATTTTCTGTAGACTGTTTTTAAACCCAGTCAACGACGGGTACTTTTGCTAATATATATATATATATATATATATATATATATATATATATATATATATATATATATATATATATATATATACTAGCAGAAATACCCGTCGTTGACTGGATTCAAAAACAGCCTACAGAAAATGGACTGTGATTGATAAAAGTATGATAGGTTATGAAAAGGAGAGGGTTGTAAAGAGATAGGTTTCGATACTCCAAAATTTTACCCTAAGCAAAATATGATGACAGTAAAGATAATTTTCGCGAAAATATATATTTTTTATATCAACTTTGTTTCCATTCGTAGCGAAGAGTGACCAACAAAATGATGTTTCCTTACAAAGAGAAAATGTTATATATATATATATATATATATATAAAATATATTTGTAGTCATCGACATACAGTCCTGTTTCGTTGTATCACAACTCATCAGTGCCGCTAGACTAGCACCTATCCCAAGCCGAGGATCGAACCTAGAACCGTCGTGATGACAGTCGGCAGTTCTACCCCTTGACCACGGAAGCGGTGCCCGCAACTAATCTGTTGCTAATTTATATATATATATATATATATATATATATATATATATATTGCTATCTGTTGCTAATATATATATATATATTGCTATCTGTTGCTAATATATATATATATATATATTGCTATCTGTTGCTAATATATATATATATATATATATATATATATATATATAAATAAATATATATATATATATATATATATATATATATATATATATATATATATAAAATTGTTTAATTCACGAACCGGTTTAAAAAAAAAATCAAAATGGCAGCGACTTTGAAATGGAGAGCCCCGTTTTCAATTTGAAGGAGGGGCACCTGAGCATTCTGTGTAAACAATTTAAGAGAATTCTGTCAACGTAATGAATATTTATAAACATATTTTAATGGTTTCCGTTATTTTGTGCTTGAGGAATATTCGATTATGGCATGTGTAGTTTATATAAACATTCATTTAAGTAGTTATCGCCTCAAATTTCGTTTTAATTTCGGTTCGCTGAAATTATTTCAAGTAAAGAGCATTAAAAACTATTTCAAAACAAAAAATAACATGAATTGAACTTTTATTGACTATGGTAACATTTATTTCTTGTATATTTATTTTTCGGGTAGTGTTTGTTGGCTTTTCTGCTAAACACTCTTACTAAATAATATCAACGAAATCTTGAAAAACAAAGAAACAAAAACAGTTTTCAAAAATAATTAAGCTTTACTTAATAATAATAATCCGAAACAGCAAAATAGGATATTAAAAAAGAAAACACGTAATTACTTTAGTTTTTTAAAGCAAAGAATCGATATAAATATGAAAATGGCGCCCTTTTCAAGCAGAACAGCTTCGTTTCAATTTTACAGTATTGAACGGTGTAGTATTGCGCCGTCTGATTCAGGGTTGTACCATTGTAATGTAAAGAACACGCAGAAAGAGTTGTAATCAACAGAATTCCTTCTAGTACACTGACAAAAAAGCTTCAACAGGTATATAGATAAAAATAAAAAGGTTATGTTAATGTTTTTAAAAAGACACGTAATCACCTGAGGAGGATTTTTTCCTTCTTTTGACACGATAACAAGTAACATTTTTATTTTTTATTATCTATCTATTTATCTATTTTCGAAAGAGTGCCACGTGAAAGTGGAGAAGGAAACAAAACAGAGTTATGCAAAATGTGTGTCGAGAATTGTCTAAAGTTCCGACTTTTTCTTTTGGCTTTCACTTTAATAAGAACGTAAATTTACGAGGTGAATTTATTCGACACAATATGATTCAACTCCAAAAAATAAATAAAAGCTAACGTGAATTAAGATTAAAGTTAAGGTGTTATTGTGGACCCTCACCCCTTTTAAAAAACCTTGTTAAACTTTGTGACATATTTACATTCTATGGAGGTCAGGCGCGAACTAACACACAATAATTTTATCATACCATATTTCTTCAAACTGAAACATAATTATCAAAGTATACTTACGCAAATAGATATGAAAAGTCTTTGTTAAAGTTTGTGCCATATTTCATGGAATACAGGCACGAACGCAGACCCCACAATTTTATTATACCATCCCTATTTAAGTTGAAACATACTTATCAAAGTATTCTTATGTACATCTATATCAAAAACCCTTGTAAACATTATTTTTTTCATCTTTTATTTCCATACCTTGGGGGCCAGAACGCAGACCCCACAATTTTAATGAACCACCGTTCTGCCAGATCCAATATATCCATTCCTGATCCTCGATACATCTTCTATCATTATATGTAATCAGTTTTTTTTAAATAGTCAACCATATAGGAGCCTATTCGTGACCACACACACACACACACACACACACACACACACACACACACGCGCGCGTTCAGCCTTATATATATATATATATATATATATATATATATATATATATATATATAGTAATTTATAAAATATATATGGCGATTAAGCTACACTGAATATTCGGCGTTTCATCCACTCTAGGATTCGTCAGGCTTATGCGCGAATTCTGTGGTTGTTTATCGTTTTTATATGGTCCTCTTCTGTTGATGATTTTAGTTAGCCAATCAGCTTTCTAGTATCCACCGCGCCCTTTCCTATCAGCCAATGGGCATGCATTTTATCGAACAAAGGATCTGTTTTAGAACTAGGTTAGTGGTTTAAGGCAGACATTTTCCTTTTTTTAATTTTTTTTTATATAAATATACATATGTGTACATACATATATTCACATATATATACATACATATATGTGTGATCGTTTATGTATATTCGTGTTTATCTAATTCATTTATTTGCTTATTTTCTATTGGTTTTGTTAGTTTTAAAGCTATTTTGTATCGCTATCCTAGAGTAAGTTTTATTTTGTGAACACAGTTATTTGCTATTTCTCTTCTACAGTTTAATAGATTTTGGGGTTCTTTAAAGTACAGGATAGCAAATTTTTCATGAAGGCATAATTTACATGGGTCGTCTAAATGCCTACACGTGGTAGCTTGCCTTATTATTTTCCATTCGACTACCGGCGAATGTCCGCTTTCTTTGAGTTCCCAGTATTTATTCGCTAGTGTTGTTTTTATACGGTGTTTTTTTATTGTTGAATGTACTTTTGTGGTCATAGTATCGGGTTTTGAAATCTAATGAAGTCATGCCTACGTAATATTTCTTGTTATTCGGGTTTTCTTTCACAAATATTGTTGCCTGATAAACTACGCTTTTTGTTAGGCATTTATTTTGAACTGGGCAAAGTGTGCGGTGTCTACAGTTGCATTTATCTTGTTCGTTATTAGTATTTTCATTTATTGTATGGCTGTTCTTGTCCGGAGTTGGTTTGTTATTATTATTATTGTTGTTATTATTATTATTATTATTATTATTATTATTATTATTTCTGCTAGTGTTAGTTTTATTTTTGTCATGGTGTCTACTTTTTTTAATTGTTTATTTTGTTGTTGTTTACATTGTTTTTATTTAGTATTTTGTTATTATGTGCTTTAATTATCATCTCTAAATTTTCGCAACAACTGTAGGATAACTTTAAGGTATTTTTATTGAAGATTTTGTGTAAGGGGTTGGTTGCGGGAAAGTGTTTTTCAATAAGATCTAGGAATTTCTTGCCAAGTTTTGTTTTTAACATTTGATTGTATGGGGCCGTATACCAAATTATAGTTCTTTTTCTTCTATTTTTAATTTTATTATAGTTATTGGTGTTTTGTTGCTTATATTTGATATATATATATATATATATATATATATATATATATATATATATATATATATATATATATAATTGTTGTGGGGACTCACGCATGCACAATATAAAAAGATTTTCCTTACTGTGTTGGGAAAAAATTCAACTCAAAGACAACAGTTCTTTTGTTAGTAGTCCATCAAGGTAGAGTTTGCAACAGTGGTTATATTGCGGCTCTTCGCTGCAGTGAATTGATTGCCTCGAACGGTCTCGTAAAGGTAACAAAATTTGTGACCAATTTCACTAAGGAAAAAATGCACAATCCAAGCAACAGCAACAACAAGAGCAACTGCCAGCAAAAAGAACTCTGGTGATACTTTATATTTATCATTCAACTAATGGGAGCGGTCGATAAACAACCATGTACTGTATTACAGATAGAGAGTTGTGGGTAAATTTTCCTTCTCTCAAGAACCGCAGGCAAGTCTTTCTTAGTAATTTCCAACAGTATAAATAGACCGAGAGGTACCAATTCTCGATATGGTGTGTGCAAGTGTACGGCTGTTGTACTCTGCATATTCTGTTTTGTTCTAAATGCAAATACCTTTTTTCTCACCCATATCTGTATTCGTGTCTACCTCACAGCAACTTGGGGAAATAAAACTCAAATTCAAAAAGGACCACCACTAAGAAAAAAAAAAAAAATGGAAAACGATAAAAAATTATATCAATAATTACACACCGAAGCTATCGGACAAGGAAATAGCAATCTCAATGGACAAAAAACTTTTTCGGCTGCGACTACAAAAATACATAAAAAGTCATTCAAATAATGATAAAAAGTCGTTTTGTCGGACACGGAAGAAAAAAACGTTCTGAAAACTTGAAAATATTTCCATTCAAAACTAAAGAGAATAAAACGGTTTTCTCTGATCAAATAATTATAAGAAATAAAAACGTAAAATTTGCTCAACATAAAGCGTTAATGTATTAGTAATAATATTACAGCGTTTTTTTTTTTTCTCTCTCTCTCGGGTAAGTAAATTTCGCTCTGGAAAGAAAAGTGTATGAAATGTACGCCTTTAAAGAAATCATTCCTTGAATGTTACATCAGAAAGATAAAGAAAGACAACAGAAAATGAAAGAAAGGATGTTCTCGCAGCAACAGGAACTACAAAACAACAGATGCCACAACAACAGGAAACTGAATTAATGCAACAGAAATGTTGGTTCAAGAGTATCTTCAGACTAAGTGTAACGTGCAAGAAAATGTCTACAGGTAGAGACACAGCATATATTGAAAAAATGAAAATAAATAAAAGGAGTTAAAGAAAAAAAGAAAAAGTTATTTAACAGTGAAAACAAATATTTACAAGAAAAAAGTTGAAAGGGAGATAGAGTTCAAAATAGATTTCGTAGCCTCGTAGGAGATGTCCTTTTCTCCTCCTTGCAACCTCTATCTCACAGAAGAGATGTTGCGAGTTTGTCTCTGATGTATCGTTATTTTCATGGAAAGTGTTCGACTGAGCTTCAATCTATGGTCCCCCCTCGCCAAACTTTCACAAGAAACACTCGTCTAGCTGTAAACACTATCAATAATTCCCCCCACTCTTTATCTGTGCCTAAACCTAAACGTAGATTCCATGAACAAAGCTTCTTTCTTAGAACTGCACGCCTGTGGAATTGTCTTCCGTTTTCATGCTGACTACAATATGGTTGTCTTCAAGTCTAACGTAAATAAGTTCTTGATGAACCGTTCCATATAAGTTATCAAATTTACCAAATTTTCATTACTAATGATTACTATATTGTCCAATTTCTACTGTACACTCTTTAACCCTTATCCTTGAGTGGCCTCTTGGCCTTGATAATGTGGTGATGCCTATGTAAAAAAAAATCGGGTTTTAGGCAAATCTAGTTTTTACGCAGTGTAAATAATAACCGAGTTTGAAAAATAATAATACATTACTTTTGTCAGAATATAAAATCAGAAAATTAATATTTACCAAGACTCCAGTTCTTTGTGAGGGTGTTTGCAATTGGCTTGTTTTAGGAATTCCTTACGACCGGATTTTATCCTAGAAAAATTGACCAGAGTCATAAATATTTGAAAGGTCGCCTCAAAATAACGTTCCAGAATTTCTAAAATGGAACACTACAACTTGGATTTTTTTGGAGCCCCGGGAAAAAGAACAATTTTCTGTTCTAGTTTTAGAACTCTCCAAAAATGCCTAAAAAGATTTTTTTTTGTTTTCTAATTGTAATGTAATGTATTTTAATAGTAAAAGTTTTATATTATTATATATTATATAACATATTTTACATTATATAATATATTTTATATTATTTATTATATAATATATTTAATATTATTATATAATATATTTTATATCATTATATAATATATTTATATTATTATATAATATATTTTATATTATTATATAATATATTTATATTATTATATAATATATTCTATATTATTATATAATATATTTTATATTATTATATAATATATTTATATTACTATATAATATATTTTATATTATTATATAATATATTTATATTATTATATAATATATTTTATATTATTATATAATATATTTATATTACTATATAATATATTTTATATTATTATATAAGATATTTTATATTATTATATAATATATTTTATATTATTATATAATATATTTTATATTATTATATAATATATTTTATATTATTATATAATATATGTTATATTATTATATAATATATTTTGTATTATTATATAATATATGTATATTATTATATAATATATTATATATTATTATATAATATATTTATATTATTATATAATATATTTAGATTATTATATAATATATTTATATTATTATATAATATATTTTATATTATTATATAATATATTTATATTGTTATATAATATAATTATATTATTATATAATATGTTTTATATTATTATATAATATATTTTATATTATTATATAATATATTTATATTGTTATATAATATATTTCATATTAGTATATAATATATGTTGTATTATTATATAATATATTTATATTATTATATAACATATTTTATATTATTATATAATATATGTATATTATTATATAATATATTTTATATTATTATATAATATATTTACATTGGTATATAATATATTTTGTATTATTATATAATATATGTTATATTATTATATAATATATTTATATTATTATATAATATATTTATATTATTATATAATATATTTATATTATTATATAATATAGTCTACATTATTATATAATATATCTATATTATTATATAATAGATTTATATTAGTACATAATATATCTATATTATTATATAATATATTTATATTATTATATAATATATTTATAGTATTATACAATATATTTTATATTATTATATAATACATTTATATTATTATATAATATAGTTTATATTATTATATAATATATTTATATTATTATATAATATATTTATATTATTATATAATATATTTTATATTATTTTATAATATATTTATATTATTATATAATATATTTATATTATTATATAATATATTTATATTATTATTATTATATAATATATTTATATTAGTATATAATATATTTCAGATTATTATATAATATATCTATATTGTTATATAATATATTTATATTATTATATAACATATTATATATTATTATATAATATATTTTATATTATTATATAATATATTTATATTATTATATAATATAGTTATATTATTATATAATATATTTTATATTATTATATAATATATTTTATATTATTATATAATATATCTATATTATTATATAATATAGGTTATATTATTATATAATATATTTATATTTATTATATACTATTTTTATGTTATCATATAATATATTTATATTATCCTATAATATATTTTATATTATTATATAATATATTTATATTATTATACAATATAGTTTATATTATTAGATAATGTATTTATCGTATTATATAATATATGTATATTATTATATAATATATCTTATATTATTATATGATATATTTATATTATTATATAATATAGTTATATTATTATATAATATATTTATATTATTATATAATATATTTATATTATTATATAAGATATTTTATATTATTATATATTATATGTATATTGTTATATAATATATTTATATTATTATATAATATAGTTATAGTATTATATAATATATTTATATTATTATATAATATATTTATATTGTTATATAATATATTTATATTATTATATAATATATTTATATTGTTATATAATATATTTTATATTATTATATAGTATATGTTATATTATTATATAATATATCTATAGTATTATATAATATATTTATATTATTATATAATACATTTTATATTATTATATAATATATTTACATTGTTATATAATATAGTTTGTCTTATTATATAATATATTTTTTATTATTATATAATATATGGTATATCATTATATAATATATTTATATTATGATATAATATATGTATATTATTATATAATATATTTTATAGTATTATATAATATATTTATATTATTATATAATATATTTATATTATATAATATATTTATATTATTATATAATATAGTTATATTATTATGTAATATATTTATATTATTATATAATATATTTATATTATTATATAATATATTTATATTATTATATAATATATTTTATATTGTTATATAATATATTTTTATTGTTATATAATATATTTTTATTATTATATACTATATTTATATTATTATATAATATATTTTATATTATTATATAATATAGTTTATATTAGTATATACTATATTTATATTATTATATAATATATTTTATATTAGTATATAATATATTTATAGTATTATATAATATATTGTATATTATTATATAATATATCTATATTATTATATAATATATTTTATATTATTATATAATATATTTATATTATTACATAATATATTTTATATTATTATATAATATATTTATATTATTATATAATATATTTATAGTATTATATAATATATTTATATTATTATATAATATAGTTTATATTATTATATAATATATTTATATTATTATATACTATATTTTATATTATTATATAATATATTTATATTATTATATAATATATTTTTATTATTATATACTATATTTTTATTATTATATAATATATTTATATTATTATATAATATATTTTATATTATTATATAATATATTTTATATTATCATATAATATAGTTTATATTAGTATATAATATATTTATATTATTATATAATATATTTATATTATTATATAATATATTTATAGTATTATATAATATATTTTATATTATTATATAATATATTTATATTATTATATAATATATTTTATATTATTATATAATATATGTATATTGTTATATAATATATTTATAGTATTATATAATATATTTATATTATTATATAATATAGTTTATATTATTATATAATATATTTATATTATTATATAATATACTTATATTATTATATAATATATTTTATATTAGTATATAATATATTTATATTATTATATAATATATTTTATATTATTATATAATATATGTATAGTATTATATAATGTATTTTATATTATTACATAATATATTTATATTATTATATAATATAATTTATATTATTATATAATATATTTATAGTATTATATAATATATTTATAGTATTATATAATATATTTATATTATTATATAATATAGTTTATATTATTATATAATATATTTATATTATTATATAATATATTTATATTATTATATAATATATTTATATTATTATATAATATAGTTTATATTATTATATAATATATTTATATTATTATATAATATAGTTTATATTCTTATACAACATATTTATATTATTATATAATATATTTATATTATTATATAATATATTTATATTAGTATATAATATATTTATATTATTATATAATATATTTATATTATTATATAATATATTTATATTATTATATAATATATTTTATATTATTATATAATATATTTATATTATTATATAATATAGCTTATATTATTATATAATATATTTATATTATTATATAATATATTTATATTATTATATAATATATTTTATCTTATTATATAATATATTTATATTGTTATATAATATATTTATGTTACTATATACTATATTTATATTATTATAATATATATTTATATTATTATATAATATGTTTATATTATTATATAATATATGTATATTATTATATAATATATTTATATTATTATATAATATATTTATATTATTATATAATATAGTTTGTATTATTATATAATATATTTATATTATTATATAATATATTTATATTACTATATAATATATTTATATTATTATATAATATATTTATATTATTATATAATATAGTTTATATTATTATATAATTTATTTATATTATTATATAATTTATTTATATTATTATATAATTTATTTATATTATTATATAATATAGTTTATATTATTATATAATATATTTATATTATTATATAATATATTTATATTATTATATAATATATTTATATTATTATATAATATATTTATATTATTATATAATATATTTATATTCTTATATAATATATTTATATTATTATATAATATATTTATATTATTATATAATATATTTATATTCTTATATAATATATTTATATTATTATATAATATAGTTTATATCATAATGTTAATTGTATATTAATATTTATATTAATATATTTTATATTTATTTTATATTTATATTATATTTTAACACAACTGGTTTTAACCTAAACTCTAACCGGATCCTGACCTAACTCTAATGTAACCCTAAACTAACCCTAGCTTAACCGTGGTCGAACAAGAAACTAAGCATAATCCAAGTTTTAGGTTTATTTCAGTAAAAGTCAGTTTGGTTCGGTTCAAATTCTGTAGAAGAACTAAAAAGTAATAATTCTAATTAAATTATTAGTTTAAAAATGCGTTCACATTTCTTATTAAGGAAATGGTTGAAAAATATACGATTTACTGAGTTCGTTCCTGACTTAATAACTCTAATCTGCTTTCAATTATTTTATTGATAAGGAAACCTGAGTGAATTTTAAAAAGTAATATTTTATCTGACGCCGAGTGCGAAATGGTTGTGCGCAAAAGTACTTCTTGTGCAACTATTAACGAAACTGTAAAACGGTGGAATTGCTTTCGAATAAACCTGAACGCATTTGTAAGATCATAAATTATGAAACACGCGCATCCAAGATTAGAAGGTTGAATGTCTACTAGACACCATTGTCGAGTCTCGACAAATCTTTCTGAACATGGGTTTGTTAGGATACTCTTGTGATACTGTAACCCCCACCCCCACCACAAAACTATTACTTAGCGAAAAAAATAAATAATTTGATCAGCACAACAAAAGTATAGGGAGTGAGGTTATTCGAAAGACAATAGGAAGGAAATTGTTCATCAAGGCACACAAAGACAGTTGAAATCGGATTGTTAATCCAGGTGTGGCAGTAACTGGGGCAAAAGATCAAACATAGAGGTCGACATATTTATAATTAGTTTATAAACAATTTTAGGAGTGGCAGTGAGTTTTTATGACAATTTACAGACAGTCTTGAGTTTTCGACAGTTGAGAACAGTTTCCAACTTGAGACAGTCAACGGCAGGTTGCGACTTGGATCAAATCGAGAAAGTTTAGGCGACTAGATGAATTGACGTCAGCTTACAACGAAGCAGCCTCAACAGATGACTGCCTAGCGGGTAGAGGGTCGTTGTCCATTATAGCATCACACACCCACCCAGAGCCCAACTGGTATCGACAGAATGTCTCGAAGTTTGTGTTTTCCGTTTTCTCTTGCGTTCTTCATTTTTTATACTTGTGAGTCACTGTGTTCGGCCCCTCAGTGGTCAGCAATGTGAGAGACGACGACACGGCCAAAATAGAAGATGAAAGAGATAACCACTGCACACTTTGTTGGGGTTCGGCGATTATTGTCGAGCGAGAGGGGAACGTGGTTGCATATTATGATATGAGGATACTTCGTCCTACAAGTAAACCCTGGCCAAATTTTCCAAATAGCATTCGGAACAAATAATATCCTTCACACAATAGCTCATACGAGGAATTGCACCTTTTCGTAGTGATGTTGCATCAAGTAACAGCAATAAGCTAGGTACTTTACAAGACTAGATAAATTCTTGTTCTGACATACGGATAAACTAATAAAAATTCACACAAAAGAAAAATATAATATAGTTATATGATTAATTAGAGAAATATTCTCCATGACTGTTAAATACGGACGTATATTTATTCGAAACATTTCTGTGTTTCTTGAAATGTATACTTCACGGCACTAAATCGCATATGTTGCGTGCTGCTGCTGCTGTACTTTTTGTATATAAAAACAGACGTGGTGGGAAACGAGAGAGAGAGAGAGAGAGAGAGAGAGAGAGAGAGAGAGAGAGAGAGAGGGGGGGGGAAGCGGTGAGGCTTGGCGATGGCAGACAAAGTTCAGTCAGCATGCGTTCGGTCTCTCTCGAAAGCGACTGCACTTTCGTTCAAACTCACTTGCCGAGGCTGCTGTAAAGAAGGTGAGCTCCTCTACCGAGCTAAAAAAAATACTCACACCTGAGAGTATCCGATATCTTTACAAAGACACAATTCACCCATGAATGGAATATGCCACGTTTGGTTTGATTCATCTACCACTAGTCTCTCACTCTTAGATAGGGTCCAAAAAGAGTCTCAAATCTAATAGGTCGCGCATTATCGGTCAAGCTCCGACTTCTGTCCCATCGCCGCAGTGTTGTATCATTTTTTTTTTTTTACAGATACTTTAATGGAATGTGCTCTAATGAACTCATGTCAGTTGTGCCTCCTCGACCTACATATTCCCTGACTAAACCGACAAGCAGCAAAATCACACCTCTTCACCGTTGAGGTTCCCAGATGCCGGAAAGCCTCTCACTCTAATAGTTTCTTCTCTTGAGCTCCTTAATTTTGGAACATCCTCACTGTTTTCTGCTTTCCTGACTGTACTAACCTGCAGAAGTTTTAATGCAATGCGAACAGATATCTCGCTGCTTAACTCCCCACAGTCGCCTGTTAGACACGATCTGAAATAGTAGCCCCTTACGTTCCAAGTAGCAATTTGCCTTGTTTGGAATGAAAAAATTAAATAAGAAAATAATAAAGAATTGCAAACATTAGTTAAATTTACGTCATCAACTTTATCCACACAATAGTGTGTGTGTGTGTGTGTGTGTGTGTGTGTGTGTGTGTGTGTGTGTGTGTGTGTGTGTGTGTGTGCATATTCAAGTTAATATTCATTTATAATTTTAATAATTACAAAATAAAAATCCCAAATAAATTGCCGAGGCGACTGCTAGAAGGTTACCCACACCTGAGAGTATCCTGTATCTCTACAAAGCCACTAATTGCCCATGTATTGAGGATTGATGTCACATCTGGGTTCGTGCATTTGCCACTTGTCTGTCCCTCTAGATAAGGTTAAAAAAAGAGTCGCCAACCTAATAGTCAAACTTCAACCTCTGTACCATCGCATGAGTGTGGAATCCTTCTGCCTGTCTTACAAGTACTTTAATAGAAAGTGCTCAGACAAACTAAAAGCACTAGCACTCCCCCCTCGACGTAAATACCACCAATTAATCAGATAAGCAGCGAAATCATACCCCTACACTGTAGAGATCTCTAACCCTACTTCTCGCTTCTTACGTCAAGCTGCTAGACTTTGGAATTCCCTCCCACGTCACTGGTTTTCTGACTATACTGACATACAGAAGTTCAAGTATAATGTGAACAGACATCTCGCTGCCGGACTCCCTACCGTAGTACGCCTGCACATCTGGTTCTAAACAATGGCCCCTTATGATTTAATGGCACCGTGCCTTGTTTGGGATGAATAAACAGTAAAAAAAAAAAAAAAAAATTTTAGCGTGGTGTTCATCTTCACTAGGGAAAACGCCCGCGGTGACTACGTATCATTTGAACGTAAATTCTCGTAGAGAAGAAAACAAAAAGCAAATTGAGCGACGATTCATTTTTCCTTTTTCGTCTTCTCGTGCATTTGCGCATGCGCATGGGTTTTGTTCTATCCCGCCTTGTCTGATAACGCGGGAGGATTTAAATTTCTAAATGGAATACAACAGAACAAAAGCGCCAACAACAGAGATGTGTAACATCAATGGGAAATTAAAAGAAAAAGAAGAAAAAGATGAAATTAGAATGCAATTATCAGACGCTATGAAGTTGTAAAGTAACCTATATTGGTAAAGTTTAGAAGTGCCGACCGAAAAACAAAATGGACGACTGAGATAGAGTTTTATGTAAAAACGGAAACTGAGTAAAACCGAAACGAAATCGAAACAAGCATACTAATAAATAAAACTGAATAAACCTGAAACGAAATACGAAACAAGCATACTAATAAATAAACTGAATAAAACTCAAACGAAATACGAAACAAGGATACTAATAAATAAACTGAATAAACCTGAAACGAAATACGAAACAAGGATACTAATAAATAAACTGAATAAAACTGAAACGAAATACGAAACAAGTATACTAATAAATAAACTGAATAAAACTGAAACGAAATACGAAACAATTATACTAATAAATAAACTGAATAAAACTGAAACGAAATACGAAACAAGGATACTAATAAATAAACTGAATAAAACTGAAACGAAATACGAAACAAGGATACTAATAAATTAACTGAATAAAACTGAAACAAAATTTAAAAAAAATTAAAGTGTAATTATAAAAAAAACTATTTTATGTAAAAGAAACATTTTTATTTTATTAAAATAATAATATAATTCAATAAAATAAGATAGACTTCACATAATTTTAATTATAAATATTTTTGAAACCCTTGAAAGCTTTAAATTTCGAAAAACAGTTTTGTAAATGATTACATAACACCTTTAATTCGTTAAATTACTTATTGTTAACTATTCAGTTGCATTCATTTGTTTAAATATACTTTTGGTGTTAATGTATTAGAACGATACCAATTTTCAAATTGGTATCGTTCTAATACATTAACATCATACTTTTTTTAATATACGTTTTTGCGAAATATTAAAAAGGAAGGTCTTATTTTATACTAGCTGGAACCTTATCCCTGAGTGGCTTTCGGGCCTTGATAAGTGGTGATCACTGTGTAAAAAAAAAAAAAAAAAAAAGAAAAAAAAACGCCCGGCCAGGCGTTGCTATGGCTCCGTCTGGTTAACGCAAGTATTAGACTGATTTGTATCGCACAGCCACACGCACACATACACATATGCGCACAAGCACACACACACAAACACACACGCACGCACGCACGTGCACACACGCACACACACAAACACACACGCATACGCACACACACACGCACACACATGCACACACACAACACACGCACACGCATACATAGTGTACTTACGTACACACGCACGCACACACACATACATGCACACACACGTACACAAACATATACTTGTTTAATAGTCAGAAATAAACCGTCTTAAGGCTTCAAAATCACGCATAAGGAGACTTTGAAGTCAACTTTCAATTTATTTAGAATAAAAAATAATTTTTGGTTTATAAACATGTATCGATGTGTCGGAAAACATTATTTATTAACAACATCTCCGATTTATTAATACAGAAAAGATTTATTTAACGTAAAAAATAATTTTAGTCAGTCGTACTTATTTGCTTAGCATAAAAAGAGAATTGTTGACTTATAAACGTGTCGATGTGTCACAAAACATTATTTAGTAAAAACATGTACGATTTATTGATACAGAAAAAATTATTTAGCAAAAAAAAAATAATTTTAATCAATCGTATTGTTAAAAAAATATTTAGTTTTTGGCTTATAAAAATGTCCCGATATGTCGCAAAAAACTTTTATTAATAAAATTAAAGATCTCTGCGATTGGTCTGGTCTCCTGTAGAGAGCGACGCCATTTTAGAGAATTTTTTAAGTGTTCGTTTATGTAGGCAATACGTTCATTCCGGAATAAAAGAACGTCAACTCTCAACTAATCAGATTAGGCGGGATTTATCTGGGGAGACGTTATTATTTATTAGTCGGAAAAGGGAAAGCTAATGGTATGTCCATGTGTTTATGATCAAATTATGAAGGGTGAAACCCCATATCTGTCAAAAGTGCAGAATTCCTACTGGTGATGAGTGGGGGCGGTAGGAGGACTTCATATTTAAAGTGAAAATAGGAAGTACTTTCTCTAAAGATAATTGCGATTGTGATGGTGTTGCGCCTAGGATGAAATGTGGGATTTTATTATAACGACTAAATGTGTCTAAAATGTCGTTCTAAAATTACATAAGATAGTGGCTAATAGTCTAGACATAATAAATTTGTATCTGGCATCTGTTGTTGCAAACCTACGTTATTTTGGTCCAGAAGGCAATTTCTGCGAGCAAAATATAATATAGGAAATGAAATAATCTTGCGTAATTATTGAAAATGTAAGTCTTTAATTAAAGTATTCAATTTTTAATAATTACACAAGACATTCATTTTTTTTTATTTCGTCTTAGTTTAATTATTAGTGTACTAGTTTCGCATTTCATTTCAATTTCAGTCAATATCCGTTTTTACATAAAACTCTATCTCAGCCGGCCATTTTGTTTCTAGGTTAGTATTTGTAAACTTTACCGTTATATTTATTGTTATATAGAGGGGTGCGTTATCATTAATATAACATAAAACATCTTATCGCATGTTGTTCAGCCTCTCTCTCTCTCTCTCTCTTTCTCTCTCTCTCTCTCTCTCTCTCTCTCTCTCTCTCTCTGTGGCACACAGTGAAAGGAGATAGCACATGGAAAATGAGGAACAAATAAGATAATTAATTACGGTTTCTTGGTTATACACATTGTCAAGACAAACACACTTAAAGACAAATAAAACATAATACATAAGAATGTTAATAATTCGAGTATTATAACTGAAAACGGACAGGAATGGCGTTTATTCCACCATTTTAAAGGTCATTCTCATATTCTTCCCCCGATTTTCCAACTTCCGGTCGTTAATCTTGTGAGAAGTTATGAAAATTGAAAGTCTCAGACTGAGACAGAGGGAGACAACTTTGCCTAAGAGGTAAAGAATTACTTCCTTTAAATTGTACTTTTATGCTGTCCTAACACTTATAGATAATTGTGTAATGTTGTCCGGGAACCAACACGTTGTAGTTTCCAGTCGCAAAGTAGACAAAGAATAGAAAAGAAGTTCAACTCGCATTTTTTTTTTGTTTTTGTTTTTTTTGTAACAACGACATTTATTTCCTCATTGTTACAACCGTGACGTCAACACGTGATCTGGAACATTATTCATGCCTCTAATGAGGTCTCGAACGTTCTCCACGGCTCTAACGATCTCGATCGTTCTCCACACCTCTTACGTCAGCTCAAACGTACTCCATACCTCTAACGTAGTCGTTCTCTTTCTCTTTTTCTTATAGTCTTTTTTCTTTATTGGTGACGTCATTTCACGTGCATTTGCATACGCGCGCCCACGCTATCTTACAATTGGAATGC
Source organism: Euprymna scolopes (assembly GCF_053919585.1). Lineage (NCBI taxonomy): Eukaryota > Metazoa > Mollusca > Cephalopoda > Sepiida > Sepiolidae > Euprymna > Euprymna scolopes. Next base: position 148,600,104 of record NC_136495.1, on the reverse strand, counting down.
ATGCGTTTTATTAGTGAGTTTACCTTCGAGTCGAGTAGTAAAGGTGCGAAACCAGACTAACGCAAGAGTATCAAACAAGAAAAATGTCATATCATTCATCATCATCATCATCATCATCATCATTGAGGAAACATATCTATTTCGCCATATGAGTGGCTTAAATGGTTAAAGTCTCTCTTTTGCAAGAACTAAAAATTAAACAAAACAACTATATATTCTTGGTTTTATTGTAAATTCCAATGCTATTTTTACTGGTCGCAATCTATAAGAGAATGCGATTTAATCACCCAATTTATATCACTACGATTTTATTGCACCCCATCCCCAACACAGGATGTCCCAAAATTAATCATCAATTTTGAAATATAAACTAGTATCAAAATAAATGCTGTATTTTGGGACACCTTGCATATGACAATATGATTTTATTGGTCTGAATCTATATCACAATCCGATTTTCTTGGTTTCAATCGATATTGAACTATGATTTTATTGATCACAATGCGACTTTATTGGCGCCAAATTTATATGACAATGCAATTTTGTTGGTTTCAATCTTTATGTGAATACAACGAGATTGACCATATCTATATATCAATGTGATTTTATTGGACTAATTCATCAGCCAATGCAATTTTCGTTGCTATGTATGATAATGTGAGTTTATTGACCCAATAATTTGTATGAAAAGGCAAATTTTGTTGCTCTGGTTTATGATAATGTGAGATATTTGTCTTCGGCCAATTTTATTGGTGCCAATTTATATGACAATGTGATTGTCATCTACTTCAAAGGTCAGACTCACGCACTCATTAGTAATATCTGTATTCCTGTATGCTTGTGAATCGTGGGCCCTAACAGCATAGACTGAAAAGACAATACAAGCAGTTGAGATGATGTGCTACCGCAAAATACTCGGTATTTTCTACAACCGCATAAAGCATGCTTGTGCACTATATGGAACGCCGCAAATTATAATGGTATGGCCTTGTAACGAGATTAACAGGACTTGCTAAAACAATGCAGGGAAAGTAAGAGAAGAAAGACGGCGTGGAAGGCAAAAGAAGAGATGGGAGGATAAGATCAGGGAATGGACGGACCCGGAGCTCAGTATAACCATCAAAAAAGCACGTGACAAACGGAAGTGGTGACAGCTGGTGAGAGTTTCTGTAGAGGTGCCCTCCATACGGTCAACCAGACAACGTGGATAGATAGATAGAAATAATACCAGTTTATTTGGCCAAATTTTTAAAAATATATTTTTGGGGTCTCAATTCATGATAATGCGATTTTATTTGCACGAATTTATATGATAACGCGATTTTATTTGCACGAATCTATATGATAACGCGATTTTATTTGCACGAATCTATATGATAACGCGATTTTATTTGCACGAATCTATATGATAACGCGATTTTATTTGCACGAATTTATATGATAACGCGATTTTATTTACACGAATCTATATGCTAACGCGATTTTATTTGCACGAATCTATATGATAATGTATACAGATGCTATTTTGTTGCCATCAATCTATGTGAGAACAGATATTAATTGTCCCATTCTCTATGACAACACGATTTTACTGGCCCTAATATATATTACATTGCAATTTTTTAGGTCCTAATATACGATAATGTGACTGTTTTAACGATAATCTGTACGACATGCCGCTTCATATTTGTCGACTTCTATATGATAACGTGATAATATTGTCTTGCATGTTTGTGACAATTCAATTTACCTCAGTCAATATGATAATCCAATTTTATTTGGACCATACTATATATTATAATACGATTTTTAATATATTAATCTATGATTATAATTAATATGCGAATGCTTTTTTATTTAGCGGTCCTGGATATGACCTTAAACTATATCCGATGGTGAGACCCCAGCTTGTGGAGTTTGGGGAGTGTAAAGCCACCCTTTAATTGCCATTGCTCCCAGTTCCACTCTGACCGGAGTGGTAGTACCTGTTTGGGTCCCAACTATGGGGTTAAATAGAAACCGACTTGAAAAAAACAAAACAAATATATTCTATTCAAAAATTGTTCTTCAAAATAACTGGATTCGGCATTAAATAACCTGGAAAGGGTTGATATGCCGTAAAACAAAAGCAACCAACCAAACAATCTTTCTAGAAAGAATAAAAACCTTCTACAAAATAACTGGATGCAACATGAAAACTATTTCCAAAATAACTGGCTTCAGCATTAAATAACCTGAAATGGGTTGATATACTGTAAAACAACCAACCATCCCAACCCTACCCAACCCAACCCAACCCAACCCAAGTTTTTATTTAATACAATCTATATAACAAGGCTATTTTATTTTCTCGATTCTATATGCAAGCGGTATTATATTCCCTCTATTTTATATGGCAATGCAATTTTATCGCCCACAATCTTTTTGAAAACTGTTTTATTGGACAATCCGATTAATAATGCGCTTATATCGAATATATATTAAAAAGTTATTACCTTACCATTATATATGAAAATGGGATTTTATTGGTTTTCAACCTATAAAATATATAATGAAGCGTTTTATTTATCTTAATATATCTGATAAAACCATGTTTTTACTTCGAATTATATAACAATGGAATTTTATATGAAAATATGGTCGTATTATCTCAATCCTTACCACAATTATTGGCAAGGCAATTTTATTCGCCCTCCAATTGATAGGATAATGCGATTTAATTGAACTATATGACAGTGTAATAATATTTGCCCCAATATATGCGAGTTTTTCTACTCATTCCTTATGAGAATGCAATTTCCTTGGTCTCAATACGATTTCTTTTGTACCCAATTAATATTACATACCTGTCCCAGGACGGGTAAAATGAATACCGATAGCAGAAAGTTATGCATCACTTTTATGCCTCCTTGTGAAGATGAAAATCAGCGTATAATGGCACTAAACCTAATGTCTAGAATTCCGATTCCAATCACGATGCAAATTAATTGCATAATTTTAATTCTAGAAAATTTCTAAATTTTAAGGAAATTTAAGTTCAAGAATCTTGTTTAACTGGATTAATTCAATGCAAATCTGAAATATTTGAATTTTCGAATGGAAAGTTGTGCTCATTTTATGCCCCTAAAACGCTTTAAAACCCCCTAAAAAATTGAATAATTCAGTGACATTTATTGTTAAAATTTTTCAAAAATCGAAGCTAATTGAATTTTCACGTAGGCGTTTACTCCCACACCGTTTACTCTCTTGTATAAAACAATATTCAACTAAATATAGTCCACATTACGATCCATAAAGCCTACCTGCTGTGCTTCAGCAATTCATAATGATCGATTAATTAGTTTAGGAGTGAATCATAGACATAGAAATATATAAACATTTGGAATGGAATGGAAGCGGCATTAACCCTATGCGGGTTTAACCGGCATTTTCCAAAGGAGGAAGTTCCATGGGAATATGTAATTCAGAAGCGGTTCCCAGTCGCATATATATCCCCATTAAGGGAGATGATTACGTTAGGTTTTTGCAACTCTTGCGGGGAGGAGCCCACGTTATCCTACATACAGCGCTTGAAATTTCCAAATTGGTAACCCATCTGAGATTGACCATGCTCAACGTTGCTTAACCTCGGTAATCTAATGAGAACCGGTATGTCAACGTCATTTTGCCGTATATATACAATCATTTACATACATATATAAATTCATGTAAATAGAGACAGGCACAAATAAATATACATTGGTCTTTATTATGGAATGGCGAATTATTCACTACGAAAAACGTTTTTTTTTTTTATGTTTTCCCTTTTTATGTTTAACGTCTTTTTGTACTTAATAAATAAATTAAAACCTTGCGCTCAATGACCGGAGCAGAGGTCATGGAAAGGAAGGAAGAGACACGTCTCCTAATTTAGAAAGACATTAATTGCGCGTTTGAGCATTTTTTTTTCTTTTTTACTAATAATCAAAATACATTCAGCGAACGCCAGCAAAATTATTCCCAATTAGGGATGACATTAACAAGGAAATAAAGATAAATTATGCTGACATCGGTACGAGTACGAGTTGTGGCTGAAAGATTCACTTCAATGTTTAGTTCTAATGTCTAGGATAGAAGGATAAATATTGTATTACTAGCAGGACCCGTGTACCGTGTTGCCCGGTGGAAAGCCAGAACAGATTCGTTAAAAGATCCCTCCTCTCAAAAAGATTGAAACTATGGTTATCTAGTGTATTATCGTAGACGCAGCTAAATTTGTTTCATTTCAGGAAGAGGCCAATAAGTGAAGAACTGATGTCCCCACAAAGGAAAAGAAATAGTGAAATATATGTCAATGTTAAATAAATGTACATAACGGCAAAAAAGTGCATCTTCTTCTCAATAAAGGAAAGTAATGAATTAAGAATATTTATGAAGAAATATTTTAATCAATCCTGAAATCATTGTAATAAAAAAGAATCCTTCTAGACTAAGGTAATTTTGTTTTGTTTTGTTATGTTTTGTTTTTAGGAAAATGTCGTTAAATTGTGAAGTTAATAATTAAATAACTATAATGATTAAAAGAAAATATGCATCTCCTAGAAAACCAACGAAAAGCAATGAAAATGCTGCTGTGGAATTATACAGAAGCGAAACTCGCAAAGCTGTGTCGCCACCCCATTGCAAAAAAAAAAAATTTGAAATAATTTACGTGAATAAAACAAGAATTGATTCCTGAAAAATACAGTTTTGTCATTGGATAAAAAGAACTAATTAATTGAATTGCAACATACCTTTCTTTTAATTTTGAACTGATATGTCTATTTTGTTCGTCTATCGATCAAACTAATTACCCATATATTTTACCAATTCCATTTTCGAGAATATTTTGATCGTATTTATTTTAAGTTCAGTTTGCAAACGTATTCATAAATGATATGTTTTAAAAATTTAATTTTTATTAAACATTTTCTTTACCTTTTATTATACCGTTCAAGATTTACAAGAACACTTAATTCTTTTTACACATTTTTGTTGATTAAGAACAATAAACTTAAGCCGTTGCCTCATTTCTCTTAGACGAAAAAACCTTCACAATAATTATCAACTAACCAATATACTACAATGTCAAAAAGAGGTCGATCTTTAATCAACCAATACAAACATTATAAAAATTAAAGTCTGGAGAAAGTATGCTCAAAGTATCCAAATTTAGTCATGCAAACATAAGCGGCCAATCGATTTGTCATATTGAACACGCTAAAATAAAAAGATGCACATAAAGTTATGGGCCCGAGCAAAGCCGAATTGAACTGCTAGTCTTAAATAAAATAGTATAACAAAACATTAATATTACTTTTTTCTCGGGTAATGCAGCCTTTTAACATATTTGTTCTATCAAAGATACGACCCCCACTAACGCCGCATAGTTTTTCTTGTATAAAATTGTCTAACAAAACACAAGGACATTATATTGTAAATACACTTCTTAAAATAAAAAAAGAAAAAGGTTTTAAATGGTTACAATTTTTTTTAAAAATTACCTGTGATTTGCGTAACTCAGTTACAGATAAAAAAAGTGGGCTCTGTTTTCGAACAAATTCAAGAAGTATTAGCTTAAAGGGAAATAACTCATAGTTTAATATAAGACTTCTGTTTTTAATCGCAACTATTTTCAGATATTAGTCATTGAATATAGATTAAATCAAATTTAAATTGAATTAAAAATAAGCTAAATATATAAATTTTAAATAATGTTTCTAAATAGTACTATTAAAACGATTATGTTTCAACAAAGTTAATTATAAAAGTAGATTTTCTATTTAATTTAATATGCAAATGAGGTCACTCATTCAGTGCAGATTTCGTTTGAAAAATACTATAAATAGAAACGACGCATAAGATGTAACGTGTAATTTCCTCCAATAGAAATTATCTATAACAGATTTATTTATTTCTTTGGTCAGGAAAGTTGTACACACAAATCTACTTTGCAAGAAACGGATTTATATATTTCTTTGATCACTGGGAGTTACACACACACACACACACACACACGAACGCTACTACTTTATATAGATAATATGTAATATTATTAATTATTATCTATATATTAATTTACTTTGTGTGTCACACTTACATCTGCGTCACTGTCGTTTAATTTGTATGGACTTCCATTTCTTGTAATAAATCATTTTATCAAGAATTCTTCATAAGTTTTGGTTTCGGTTTCGATTATAGCTGATGGCACTCAATTCATCTATTTTTTTTAATAAATAATTTTACCAATAATTATTAATAAGTTTTATTTTCAGTTTAGATTATAATTGACGGCACTCAAGTAATCTATTTTTTTTATAAATAATTTTATTAAAATTTTGTGACGTGGCCTTTCCAGGGAGCGATTGGGCACCCCACGGAGGGGGGGGGGGGTCAAGACTCCCGAAATTCTGGAGAAGCCGGGCAGGTATGATTGCTTTTTATTCTTTAATTATCGTTGATTTACCCGGACGACGGCAAAAGATCTTGCTGAGAGAAAGATTGGATTATGATTTTCATTGTTATGAAAATCGTTGCCAATATCATCTTTTGTTGTTTATTTTTTGTAAATTTTAATCCGAAAATGGAATGACTCAGGATTCGAGTCTAAGGATGTTTATAGTTTGAGTACAATGCCCGCGACCTTTTCGGGGCATGAGAGCGCTTGCAGAATCGCAGGTGCACACGGGGAAGATGGAGCCTCCCCTAGGGGTGACGTAACTAGATATGATTGGTCCAGGAAGAGGCCCCGGTCTCACCCCTTACCTGAGTATATGAACGGATCCCAGCGTCGGAGCCGCCAGATTTGAGTTGAATTTGGAGCAGAATAAAGCACAGTCGAAGATTCGCCACACCTCTCTATTCCCGCGTCTTTCCACCGCAATATCGAGAGAAATTAACCTATTTTGACTCATCGGAGTCTGTCAAAATCAACATTGAACTACGGATAATTGTATATAGCTATATATTTGTATATCTTATCTTGAATTTAATCAGTAGAATAAACACCGAGTTCTTTCTTTCTTTTGCATGCATGAAATTGCTTTCCTTCCAGCCGACAGATCGACGAAGCGGCGACACATCAACCTGAAATTAAGACAAACCAAATAGATTGATGGGTCCTGCCACGCTAAGATACCTTGCTGACCTACGAAGGACGGGTCACAAATTCTTCGTAAGTCTTGGTTTCGGTTTCGATTATAGCTGAAAGTACTCAAGTTATATATATATATATATATATATATATATATATATATATATATATATATATATCATAAGTTTTGGTTTCGGTTTTGATTCAAGCTGATACACCCAAGTCATATGTATATATTTTTTTATTTTTGAAATCGCAACTTTATAATATATAAAAATCGATAGAATATTAACTCTATAATAATATATACAAAATCTGCAAGAATTAAAATATCATATTTAAGCGTACTTTACGACTGGGCTACGCCGGGCGTCCCTGCTAGCTTAGATAAATATTTTTACAGTTTTAACAAAAGAGCTACAATAATACCAAAGCATCTCCATTTATGCTGAACATCTACAGCAACCTATATTACATATGAATGAGTCTCCTGCAGAATTTCCACAGGTCCCAGTAGTTTATTATTATTAACATTTTATACAAAAATAAGTGAAACAATGTGAACAATTCTTACTTTTATTTAATAAATGTGTAATATTTATTTCTTATGACAGTTAACTTTTTTATGCGAAACATTCTTAAAAACAAACATTTTTTACAGAAAGGTATCATTCTTACGCCAAACTACTACTACTACTACTACTACTACTACTACTACTACTACTACTACTACTAATAATAATAATAATAATAATAATGATAATTTGTCTAAGGGTGTGATAAATTTCTTCAGTTTAAATATCTTTTGGAAGATATGTTGGGGATTCCAAATAGTCTATCACGGTCTAGAAAGCAGGGGAAGTAATTCAACAATGGAATGTCTCGAGAAATATGCCGGAATTTCTACATGTGCATACACACATATACACACACACGTGTGTATGCGTATATACATATATGTAGATAGGGAGAAAGAGAGGGAATTTGTAAGTGATAATGTATTCACCGGATTTAATATATTTGTAGAGGGAGAGAGAGACAGAGAGAGGGGGGAGAAGGAGAGAAAGAAAGGGCATACGATACTTTAAACGTTATCCAATGTACCAACGTTCTGTGCCAGTAACTTTATATTCTGTATATTTTTATACGAGAACGAAACGTTGATTTAGTGAGGGGGAAAAAATTGAGGACGGCTTTCCCTCCTCATGCCCCCCTCTCTTTATTCACCGCTTAAATCTCCCTCTTTCAACTCCCCCTCTCTCTCTCTCTCTTCCCCTCTCTCTCTCTTTCCTCCCTTTTCTTTATTTCACTCAAGAAAACAGAAACGTGTGACGCAATGCTTTTAGCATTTGTTATCCCACCTGTGAGAAAATATCACTTATATATATGCGCTTCTCCAGGAACAGATAATGTGTGTGTGGGATGTAATTGATACCGACATAAAATTTGAATTAGTCATTACATTGAGTAAGGCATGAAACACACTTTCCCCCGCTACGAAAATAGCAACTTGTATTCAAACAATAGTTTGCATTAAAATGTTTTTTCTTTGTTGTATGTCAGCAGTTGATGACACTCAATATCTATAATGATTCCTTCACCGAATTTTATTTCCTTACATTATTTGTATGATTTCATCTGTACTCGGACAGATATTCTCACATGTGATAGTTGTGCTGAAAGGGCAGAGGCCATTTTTTCTTTTTGTCATACATATGTGCATCACTAGCCTAATGGATACTATCCACAGTCTGTGAGATTGGCTCTGCTGAGTTTAAATCGCATCGGATCTAATATAGTCAGTTATGTTTCTTTATGAGTATTGCGATTTGGAATTAAGAGTGGATATGTCGTAAAAATAGATAAATCCGATCATATCGAATCGTGCAATAGCTTTATCATAGAGAATCAAGTTTCAAAAACAAAACAAAACAAAAAATATATTACGCTTAATGCGTTAAGCTAGGTATGCTAAACTCAGAGTCATGCGAAGGCTATAGGAATCAGTTTGTGTTGTCATAAAGGCCGCACTCCAGGATTGTAATTAAAGTCGTTTGATAAAAATTATAATTATAGCAGAATATTTAGAGACATGTAACAGTTTGGTTCTATTTAAGAAGTACATGTAGTTTAATAGAAAAAATATAACAGAAAAAAATTAGCTACGCACTTGTAGTGCCGTTCCAACAACTTCTGGAAAGCCCCATGGGAATCCTCTTGTGTGAGCGTGTCAATGACCCTCGCCACAGCCCCTTTCATCTCCTCAGTTGTCTCACGACAGCCTCTAAGGTTTTCATTGAACTTAGGAAATAACCAAAGATCAAAGGGAGCAAGGTCTGGTGATGAAGTGAGGGAGCAAGAGAAGGCGAGGAACTATCTTGATGCCCATCTTGGTTAAATCTTTTGCATCTTCAGTTCCCCATAGTGAATTTCAAAAATGCAATTTGGACGTGAGGACACATTAGGAGCACGATATGCAATACAATGCTGTTTTAAACTTGTAAAAAATACCACAGAAACGTATGGAATGCTTCAGAATGCTTTTGGACAATCTTGCATGAATCAAGCATCAGTTTTTGAGTGACATAAGAGACTCAAGGAAGACAGGAAGTCTGTGAGGGATGATAAGAGGTGTTAGAAGGGTAAAGAAGTCAGAACACCAGAGTTGACTGGCCAAATAAAATATTTCATAGATAAGGACCGTCATATGTCTATAGAGACAACTAGTGCACAGTTTGATGCCAGTGTTGAAACTGTACACACAGTTATTCACGAGGAACTGAAGATGGCCGAGCTGATCAATTCAAATCCCGCAGTTCAGATATTGCTCCTTGTGACTTTTGGTTATTCCCTAAGTTTCAGGAAAACCATAAAGGCTGTCGTTAGGAGACAATTGAGAAGATGAAAGAGGCTGTGACGATTGTCAATGATCCGCTCACACAATAGAACTTCCATGGGACCTTCCAGAAAGTGTTGGAACGGTAACACAAATGCATTGCAGCCGGGGGAGATTACTTCTTCTTCTTCTTCTTTTTCTTCATCTTAATCTTC
>NC_136495.1:148559942-148579942 GCF_053919585.1 Euprymna scolopes | reverse complement strand
TATTTATATATTTATATATATATATTTATATATATGTATATATATATTTATGTGTATATTTATATATATGTATATATATATATTTATGTGTATATTTATATATATATTTATATCAATATATATTTATATATATATTTATATATATATATTTATATATGTATTTATATCAATATATATTTATATATATATTTATATATATATATTTATATATGTATTTATATCAATATATATTTATATATATTGATATATGCATTATTATTATGAGTGTTTAGTCGGATGATCCATTGTATTTCTTTTTGTTTTCGTATTTTTGTTGATGGGAAATTTGAGTCTATTAGGAGGCATTTAATATTGTCTATAGTGTGTCCAGGTAAATTGAAGTGGTTTGCTAGTTGAGTGGGGGATTTTTGTCTGATTGTCGTTTTATGATTGTTTAGGCGGATTCGAAAACGTGTCAGAGTTTCGCCAATATATCCTCCATTGTTGCAAATGGAGCAATATATATAATATATCGCATTAGAACTGTCACATGTTAGACACGGCGGTTTTATGTGAGTGTTAGTTTCAGGTATATTGAATAGTGGTGTGGTATTTAGTTGTATGCATATAAGGCATCGCGGTTTATTGCATCTATAATTGCCATTTTGTTGTTTTAAATATAAAAAATAACAATAAAAATATTAAATACAAAAAGTAACATCGTTTTTTATGCTTCAAAAAACCCTCATAACCTTTAAATCACTATCCTAGAAACATACGTGGACTTTTAACATTATATATATATATATTATATATTACATATTACATATATATATATATATATATATATATATATATATATATATATATATATATATATATATATATATATATATATAGAGAGAGAGAGAGAGAGAGAGAGAGAGAGAGATGTTTGTTTTGGTTTTAGCAATATGTATTGAAATGAATTCAATTATTTACGAAAGTGCATTTTTATCTAAATGCGAGTTGGGAGTAATTTTCCCTTTAACCAATTTCGTACCCCCACATGGGGAACGGTATGTATACTATTTTTAAAATGTAATTATCCACTCACATGTGTTTCGTCGTCTACAACTCATCAAAGTGGCTGAATCTAGCGAGATTCAAAATCGGGACCCCACGGTAACGAGCCTAAACCCCTTATCGCTGATCGATTTCGCACGACCGTCTGGATATATCGCGATTTACTTAGATGTTTGTTTTGGTTTTAGCGATGTTTCCCCACTCTTTATCTGTGCCTAAACCAAAACGAAGATTCTATGAACAAAGCTTCTTTCTTGGAACTGCACTCTGTGGAACTTTCTTCCGTTTGCCTGTCTTCCAGCTGACTACAATTTGGTTGTCTTCGAGTCCAACGTAAACAAATTCTTGATGACTCGTCCCCTGTAGTAATCCAATTTTCCAAATTTCCATTACTGACGATTATTTTATTACGATATTATCCCATTGACTACTGTACACTCACTAACCCTTGTCCTCGAGTGGCCTCCAGGCCTTGAGAAGATGTGACCCCTATGTAAAAAAAAAAATGTCTTGTTAGTGTGGTTAGACAGATAAATGCCCCTGTCTGAGATTGAAACCCGGCCGTTTTTGTTTTCGACAATCTGAGTTTGTGCCGTCCTTATAGACTGCGAAGCAGGGAAATCTTTCCTTCTTTTTACGAATGGCTTGCATTATCGCTAAGGGCAGCTCCGCGATGTGGTTAGACAGGTAACCCATCTCTTTACTTTTAGTCTCGTTATATAGTGGATCACATCTCGATCTCACTTCACTTCCCCCTGGCAAAATGTCGACGTTAATTCGACGGCCTCGGTTATTGCTATTTTTAAACCAATACAGTTTTATGTCGGAAACGGAATGTTTGTAAATAAAACCGACCATCGAGTATTAGCAGACAACAATGCAGTAAGCCTAATTGAGACCGTTGGGGCAACTTGTGTGTGTGAGAGGGGCGTGATTATTCAGCGAATAGTGCGCATGCGCATTTCAAATCAAGATATATCCAGGATTAATGGAGGTTTTTGGATAAGACCGATTCCAACATTTTGTCTACATAGATTAGAAATGACATTTTCTTGGCAATTTTAAGATTCCTTTTATTAGTCCATACGCACACAAATGCACACATACACGCGAATGCGCGTGCGCGTGCACGCACACACACACACACACACATATATATATATATATATATATATATATATATATATATATATATATATTTTTTTTTTTTTTTTTTTTTTTTCATACTAGAATATGTAACCGGCATTGCTGGGTATAATACATTACGTTAGATTCCTTTAAAAAAATGAACTAAAAAACGGGAACAAACTGAGACATGCACATGCGAGTGTTATGCTTTTTCTAAGCAGTTCACTTCTTTTGAGTAAAAAAATACTCGAGCTGAGACCGAAATCAAAAAGACAATGAGTCAAGTACAATAACCATTAGACCAGCTTGGCACGTTCTCTAAAAAGTGTTTTAAAACCTTGCAAAACAGTTGACAAACAGATAAAATAAATCTGATGAGTCCCAAGCACCAATACCAATTTTTCAATTTTGGACCCTTAGCAGGCCTTTTTTTTTCCAGATGAAAACCAATTAAGAAGCTTTCCACATGTCTGAATACCATATATAGCAACTTTAAAGTTTGTAGATCACAGATTCATTGAGTATATATAGTGAGAAGTGCCCTCACACATACATTCTCACTTTTACATATATAGAAGCACCAGAAACTCTTCAACGAAGACAGCAAATATGTCAACTTGTATCCATTCAATATACTCTCTTTCTAAAAGTTTGCGTGCTTCTTTAAATGGATATAAATATAATATATATATAATATATATATATATATATATATATATATATATATATATATATATATATATATATATATATATAAATCTTATGCATTAAGAAAAGTGAGATTTTCCATATTTTCATCAGCGCTTGTCAATTCTATGGATGCTCAATTCTATGCATGCTCAATTCTATGGATGCTCAAATATACAGTGTCGACAAAAAGACAGTCCGCATTTGTAATTTTTTCAAAAACTGCAAATTTAACCTAAATTTAATGTAATTGTTTAAACAACCTATACCTCATTTGGTTCGCCTTTTATTCCACTATAATTTTACCTGTTAATAGTTGACTTTTAATTGAAATATTCTGGTTTCACGTCAATTTAAAAAAGTAACTTCAAATTGCGGAGGCAAAAAGAAAGTCCGCACCAACAAATTCGCTTAAAACCAGCTTAAAATATCGCTCCTAAATCAGTTTAAAATATCCACCAACAGGCAACAAAGCATCTCTAATCGTAATTGTTTTTGTTCCAGGTTATACAACGTAATATTTAGTCCATATGCCACGACTTTCTCTCGGTGATTGTCAGGAGCTCATTAATCTCCACCTTTCTGGTTTATCCAATCGAGAAATCGGCCGCAGATTGAAATATGATGAGAAAACGGTACGAAAGCGCCAAAACAGTGTTCGTGATGCCCCTAAATCTGGTCGTACTAGAGTTACTTCTAACAGGGAAGACAATGCTATCAAGATCCGCAGCCTAAGAAACAAATTTGAAACGGCTCCCCAAATCCAACAACAGTGCAATCTTGTTAAAAAGTGGTCTCTTTTTTTTTTGTCAAGAACAGATTAAAGAAATTTAATTTGCCAGGATATGTTGCAAGACGCAAGCCAATGATTTCTGTAAAGAACTGAAAGCGCCGTCTGGACTTCGTCAGATGCAATGAAGATCATGACTCTTCATATTGGTCAAAAGTGCTTTTTAGCCACGAAAGCAAGTTCAATAGGTAGGCAGTGATGGTAGGCAGTACGTCTGTCAGAGGAAAGATGAAGAATTTTATCCTAGGTGCTCAGTTTCAACGCTGCAAGGTGATGGAGGTTCAGTTTTGGTGTGGGGCATTATAAGTACCGATGGTCTAGGGCCTATAGTTCGCTTGCAAGGTCGAATTAATTCGGCCAAATGTATTAATATGTTGACTGAGCATTTTCTACCCTAATTTGGTCGGAATTTGGATGATAATCCCATCTTCATGCAAGATAATGCTCCCATTCACACAGCTGGCAATTTCAAGAGGTTCCTGGAAGAGCATGATATTCCGTGTTTGGATTGGCCTGCACAATCTCCAGACCTCAATCCTATCGAAAACGTATGGTATTACATCAAGCAACAGCTACGCAATGATAAAATTTCAAATTTGGAAGAACTTTGGACAAACATTAAAGAAAAGTGGGATTCCCTTTCCTCGGAGTATTGCTGCAGTCTAATTCAAGGAATTTCCAAAAGATTGCAGGCTGTCAAATTTCAAAAGGGCTATGCTACTAAATATTAACTAGTTAATTGTGTTCCTATTGTATTTGTGTTACATTAATGTCCTAGAGTTGCATTTAAATAACAATTTTCCATTGTGCGGACTTTCTTTTTGCCTCCTCAATTTGAAGTTATTTTTTTTAAATTGACGTGAACATTAGAATATTTCAATTTAAAGTCAAATATGAACAGATAAAATTATAGAGGAATAAAAGGCGAATCAAATGAGGTATAGGTTGTTTAAACAGCTACATTAAATTTAGCTTAAATTTGCAGTTTTTGAAAAAAATTACAAATGAGGACTCTTTTTTTTTTTTTTGCCGCCTGTGTATCATAATGTTGTGGTTTAATTTTGAAAGAAGACCGAGAAACTGATTACCGAAAGTGACGTCAGGAATAGTCCATTGTCAGAATCTGTAGGGGTGCCACCCAACAGATAATCATTTTTTTACAATCATGTTTATTATTTGACTTATTTGTTAACTTAATGAATACTAAATTCACACATCAATATACACGCTTCCTGAAGACACCCGTATTTTTTTCAAACGGATGGATATATATATATATATATATATATATATATATATATATATATATATATATATATATAATGTGTGTGTATATATATGTATATATATATAATGTGTGTATATATATATATATATATATATATATATATATATATATATATATATATATATATATATTATGTATCTACGTAAAGTATTATCTATATATTAATACGATAGCGTGTGGTCACATCTTTTATCTTCCGAGTGACCGTTGTTTAAGTATTGCGACCCATTTCTTGTAATGAATAATTTTACCAAGAATTCTTCATAAGTTTGGGTTTCGGTTTCGATTATAGCTGATGGCACTCAAGTCATCTATTTTTTTTTTTTTTTTAATAAATAATTTTACCAAGAATTCTTCATAACTTTTAGTTTTTGCTTCGAGTATAGCTGAAGAAACTAGAGTTATATATATATATATATATATATATATATATATATATATATATATATATATATATATATATATATATATATATTTCTTCATGAATTTTGGCTTCGGTTTTGATTCAAGCTGATGCAGCTAACTCATATGGATATATTTTTTTATTTTGGAAATGACAACTTTATAATATATAAAAATCAATTAAAAAAAATTGATAATAATATATGTGAACTTTTCATAAATTAGAATATCATATTTAAGCGTATTTTATGACCGGACTAGGCCGGGCATACCTGCTAGCTTAGATAAATACTTTTGCAGTTTTAACAAAAGAGCTACAATAATATCGCGGTGTCTCCATTTACACTGAACATCCACAGAATGCCAACATCAATATATAACATATGAATGAGCCCACTGTGGAATTTCCACATGTCTCTCTAGTCAAAATAATTTCGGTATTTGCTTCGGCAGTACTCGATACGTAAGAAGAGTTAGGTTGTAAGTTTTGAAAATGTATTTGGCAATTTTTCTACGCTTCATCCCCGTGAGAATTCATGAGGCAATACTATATATGTATATTAAGTAAATTGAAGTTAACCCGGTTTGATTGGCCGTTATAGCTTCATAAACAAGGGCCGCATAAAAATATTCTTGACAGGAAGACGAATGAACACATTTCTAAAGAAATGGCAGAAACACTAGAGGAAGACCTCCAATCTGTAGTGGAATGGGGACAAAAATGTTTGGTCACGTTCAATGCCGCCAAGACTAAACTAGTTTCATTCAATAATTACAAGAAACCCTCTCTACCACCTATAGCAATGGCCAATGACTCTTTATCTGAGAGTACATCTTTCAAACTCCTTGGCCTAACGTTCACAGGAAACATGAGTTGGAACAATTACATTGAAGGCATTGCCAGGGCCACTGCAAGAAAGGTGGGCTCTCTCTACCGTGCTAGGCAACTACTAACACCCGAAAGTATCCTGTACCTCTACAAGGCCACCATTCGCCTATGTATGGAGTATTGCTGTCACATTTGGGCTAGTGCATCTGCTACTAGTCTCTCGCTCCTTGACAAGGTTCAAAAGAGAATCGCAAATCTGATAGGCCCTAAACTGGCATCTAAGCTTCAGCCTCTGTCCCATCGACGAAATGTTGCATCCCTCTGCCTTTTCTACAAGTATTTTAGTGGTGAATGCTCTGACGAACTGCAATCACTTGTGCCCCACGATGTGAGCACCCTCGACAAACCCGACAGGCAGCTAAATCCCACCCCCACACTGTAGAGATCCCTAGATGTAAAAGATCTTTTTACTCCAATAGTTTCTTCCCCAGAACCGCTAGACTTTGGAATTCCATTCCAGGTCCCTGCTTCCCCAACAGTACTGATGTACAGAAGTTTAAGTGTAACGTGAACCGACATCTTGCTGCCCAAATCCCTACATAGTACCGCAGTAGTTGCTGCCCCTGATAGTAGCCCCTACACCAAAGTGGCAATTTGCCTTGTTTGGGGTGAAAATGTAATAATAAAAAAAAAATGTTATAAAGTGTACGTATTGTTTTATGTTTGGATAAAATTATTACTTTCAAGCAATTGTTTCTTTTTGTATTTAATCCCATCAACAGTTTTTGTTTTTACTCGCACCCCCCCTTTTTTTTTTTCGTAAAAAGTTCTATCATCGCTATTCGAACTACCGAGTTCAAATATGTTGTATGGTGAATAATTTTAACATCGCCGCTTTTAAACGCTACGGATGCTCAAATGTGTAATAACCATTTACATTTTCTAACGCTAATGCTTGTCTAATGATTTTAAGAAAACGTTGATTGTTCATTAATTTTATGAATAATAAATTCATACTAATTAATTGCATTTACAATAGTATATAATTACTCTTTATTCAAATAAATATTCTGTCATCTTAGATCGTTCTTAATGGCCTTTTATCATTTCGCAGACATATTTACAGAATCGAACAACTGGCAAAAAAAGAAACGAAAACATGTACGGACTTAACTTTAACTTCCATTAAATCCTTACAGTTACACTTTATCGTTTATATTTTGGCACGTATAATTGCTTAACAATAAGCTGCTACTTTTAAGCAATACAAGAATTTCATGTCGTAAATGGAATGTTTGTAAATAAAATCAGACATCGATTATGAACAGCCAACAATACAGTAAGCGTGACTGAGACCGTCGGCTAGTATATACGTATGCGGCGATATCCATCAGTGCGCATGCGTAATCGTTTCAAGATATATCAAGGATTGATGGAGGTTTTTCGCTCGACGTACAACAAAAACGATTCCAGCATTTTGTCTGCATGGATAAGATATGGCATTTTCTTGGCACTCCTCAGATTCCTTAAGTTTCTCTACAAACGCGCACACGCAAGTGAGCCCACACATGCACACACATTTATATGCGTGTACACACGCGCACGCGCACACACACACACACACACACAGAGGATGAGAGAGAAACATGACAAAATTCATATATACATATACATATCCAAACATAGATTTGCACACACATAAATGGGTGTATACACATATAAGATACAAGTGTGTGTGTGTGTGTGTGTGTGTGTGTGTGTGTGTGTGTGTGTGTGTGATGGATGTATATTTTGGTTTCTCAGATGTAAATCCAATAAGACTCTCGTGATTATTAAAGAGTGCTCAATAGAGGATAGAGCTGGTATAAGGTCTGTTTATTATACAAACATTATTGATTGCATATGTGCATACATGTTTCAGTGAAATCCCAATTTAAAGAAACCACTTTATCAGACCCAAAAAAAGGAGGCGATATTGAAACGGGAGTCAAGATTACATTCGTTTTTTCGGGCGTGGTTTATGCTCTGAAAGAAAGTGGGATATATAGTTTGTGAATGTGAGCAGTAGAGGTTTTGGAAGAAGGTGTGGTGATAAAGAGGGGTAGGGGTGGGTTTAAAGGAAGAGAGGGAAGTACAATCCTGTGTGGTCAAGCTCAAGGGAGGTATTGATATTATTTTAACTTGGCGGTTGTTTATTGACTTAAGTTTTCGCTTTGATCTGAAGTAATATTATACCTTCATCGCTATTACTTCCTTATCTTAGGTCTTTACGGTTGTTTTTTTTTTCTTTTCTGGTGGCGACTTCATTATCCATCTATTCTGTTGATAAGCTTTATTTATGTATTTATTTACTTATTTTATTCCTCACCTTTTATCCGTACATTTGTTTCTCGTTTTTAAATTATTTATTTATTTGTTTATTTATAAAATATCTAATATATATTTGTTTATGGGTAAGATTTGATTATTTAAGAGGACGGCTCAATAAAAACTTGTTTGCATTGAACTTTGAAACGACCATTCTATATTCAGTTAGGAAGCAGCCTAGCGGTATTGTTTTACAGACGGGCAGTTCAAGGACATAAACTTTGTTCAATGACTTTTAGTTTAGTTTTAGGTACAGGAGATAGATAGCAAGGAAAATCATTGACAGTGACTGTAGAAAAACGAGTGATTAATGAGAATGTTTTACAGGAAAAAAAACAAAGTTCAGTCACGCACCTGCCAACAAAATAACAATAGAACAGAGATAGACTCACAACATCTTTTCTGTGGGGCAGAGGTAGAAGGGAGGCAAGAAAAGAACATCTCTCACTAGATTTCGAATGCGGATTTGTATTCTGTCAAGTTAGGCGAGGGTACTCTGTGCAGTGCCTACCCAGATGTGCTAATAGTACTCCATTGTAGGAAGTAGTTGACAGAGGATTGCGTCGAGAGTGGGATACCTTCTGGAGCCGTAGAATGATTTAAATATGTTTTTCAGCGATTTAATATAAGTCATCCATTTCGGGTCACGAGTGAAGGTCAGTTCCAGAAACTTGTCAATCGAAGCATAGTGCTTCCTACACACGAGAGCCATTTATTTCAATGGGATCCAAGTGAGGATCAGAGTGTCGGTGGTGCAAAGATAGAACTTTTGTTTATGATGCATTAAAAGTAATCAGCCAACTTTTTCCCTATTGCACCACGCACTCAAGGTCGTAAGAGATAGAATCGGAAAAATCTTTGTCATAATGTGATTTGGAAAATCATTAATGAAGATAAGGAAGTGAGGTTGATATCATGAGCTTTGAACTTCTGCCCACCGACGACTACTTCTAAAAACCTATCAGAGAGAAACGATTTGATGGTTGAGATGACATATCTAGATATTCTGTAGATGGAAATCTTGTGAAGCAGACCTTTACGCCACACCCTATCAAATGGCTTTGATATGTCAAAAGCTATTGCTCTAGAAATGAAGTCCTTGACAATAGATCCGTCAGTTGTAGATCTTGCACGGAGTAGATTGTTTTTGCTGAGGTGGTTTACACTTTCTCTATTTATAACGGATTCAAGCAACTTACTCATAACGCATAGGAGATTGATTGGTCTATAGTAAGATGCAGAAAACCTGTATCCAGAATTAGCGAGAGGAGTGCACCCAGCTTTGCCCGAACGTAAAATGCGTTTAAATATGATATTTTAATTTGTCCAGATTTCGTATGTATTATTATAGATTTCAGAAGTATTTCGGTGTCATCAGTTAGAATCGAAACCGAAACTGCAGCATTTAAAGAGGGTGACGGTACCATTATATCAACATGACGCGTATATGAACTGATTAAAAATTAAAAATAAACTAAGATGAATGTACAAAATGTATAACGATTTTTTTTTCACTTTTGACTCTTATAAGCCTGGCCAGTACTAGATGGGTGTCCATTTGGGAAGGTTAGGCGTTATATATATCGTGCCGAGTCGTATAAATTTCCAAGTTGGTATCTGAAGGCATGTTTAAATTGCGAGGAGATATACACCCCCGAATCAAGATGGAAAGCAACGGGAACTACCATCTTTAATTGTCTTCCCAAGATTACCATGGTTCTACTATTTGGAGAGCCGTGGTCGCCAACGCTATTAAAACGGCATTTTAATACAAATGACTTAACAGAATTAGTCAAAGTAGGGATAGAAGCATTTCTCCCCCATGCAAAATTCTTTTGTAAGAATTGTAAAAAATTCTATTGCATGCATTCAACAGGGATTAGGTCAGATCAATCTGCTTTGGAAGTGTCAAAGGTTTTATGATATTCAGAACAAAAAAGGGCGTGATAATCAGATCATTAAGTGCGTTTTATTTTTGTCTGTAATGGGAAATTTTGGAGAAAATGATTGTGAAGTCCAAGGTGAAGTTTAAGGAAAACTTGTGTGAAAAAGTTCAGCTTTATTCGTTGACGTAGAAGCGACATTGTTTACCGCATCATTTCCTAATTTCCAGAAATCACGAGTTTCTAATTTCTGCGACTCAATGCATTTTCTGCCCATCTCAGTATACCTACATTTAGCTGCGACTATTATTATCTTATAATGATTTCTTGATGCTAGAATTTTTTGTCTGTTTATAGCAGACGAGTAGCGGCTTGATCGGCAAAATGCTTTCTGTATGTGCGCAATAGTAGCTGTACAGGTTGAATCAAATAATTGGTGAGAAATGAGCGTACAATAGAATTTTCGCATTGGGAGAACTGCTTCTATGGCTGCTTTGACTAATTCTGTTGTCATTTGCATACTTTTAAGCAGTAATAGAGGTTTTACTCCACAGAGTATCTCTGATAGGATCTATGATGGATTCCCAATCAGCTCGTAGGTAATATCTTGTCATTTTAAGTAACAGCACTTCGCTTTGTGGTCGGAGGTTTAAGGCGATATTAATCATTATCAACAAGGTGATCAGCGGTCATGATTGGGTTATGGCCATCCGTTCCGGGTGTCTCGGATAGTGTTATCAAGAATATGCAGGTAAGTAAGGCTTGCTGTTATTCACAATCTAAGAGACGAATCGGAAAAGTTAAGGTTTGTGAAAATAAATGTGGACTAGAGAAACTATGCATTTTTTAACTGCATTTTGTAACCAGTTGTGCCTGTAACCAAGCCAAGCTCTGTAGTAGACATTCAAATCTCCAAATACATAATTAATTCTAAAGAACATGTATGCCTAATCATCTTATTCAAGACTGTTCTCTAGTCAAAAGGAGGGTTTGATAGACTGCGACCTCATGCATATGCTTACCAAAGTCTTTACCGAAGTATAGGAGATATCTTAGCATGTGAAAATAATTAGAGAAGATTGAGGAGCGCAGTTTATGTTCGCTTAGTGATAGGATATCTGGGAAGTTTACAAGGCGAAGGAATCTATATCATCGAAGTTAACTGAATAATTGTGAAAAAGAGCTTCGAGGGTGGAAGCAATCTGCTTGCTGCATTTTTTTAGGAGGAGCGTCTGGTTCGTTCGTTGTTTTTTTTTTTTTGTCATTTTCTTTTATATTACTATATATATTATTATTATATTATGTATTTATATTACCTCGGGATACGTTTTTTTTTTAAATATTACAATGTGGAATACAATGTTTTTTCAGGTCCTGCTTACAGTATTTGCCCCTGCCTTTCGGTGTTATTTATAATGTTATTTGATTATATACATGTGTATTATATACTGTACTCTATTTGGTTACTAATTTTTAATATGTACTGTATAAAATTTTGCTTATGCAATGCCACATGGCGATTTCATCTTACGATCCCAACCCCAGAACGCATTAATGCCGTATCCCGGGGTTCTAATATATTAATACATAAAGTGATTTAGACAAGGTTCACACAAGTAGAGTATTAGTCGCAATTCACTTTTGCAACATGGCACTAGTTATACCATTCAGTTTCCTGGTCAGAAAACAAGGCCAAAAATTGGATGTCTTTGAGGCGTCCCTGGGTTGATATCTATACGCCTGGCTAATAGACGACGGAGTGAAGAGAGCAATAGGCAGGGTCTATCTATCCCCTAAACAATTGTAGGTTTGCAAACCAAATATTTTTGTTCACGTTTCCACCCATAAGAAAGAAGCACCTCAGTGATTTGGTGCTAAAGCTTTGGAAGTTAGTACACAACTTTTAAATAAGTTTCCCTTTTCTTGGATTGATGATTTGACGAGATCGATGAGTCCAACTCACTGAGAGGGGGGTGGTAATCTCGCGCCTGGGTACTATGTCGGGTATTTCTAAACGCTGTCTAGCTAAGATATATGCAAGAAATATCTAATTCTCGCTAACTTTGTTATGCGTGTTTCCGTCACGCCATTAAGGTTCTAATGGCAAATTGATCAGGCAATTCAGAAAAATACAGAAGCCTACGTTTATTGTTTATTATTATTTATTTAAAAACTTCCGTAAATTATTTGCTTCGAAATTTTAATCATGCAACTAGCTACTTTTCTACTGGTTTGTTCGTATATCGTTACAATCTATGAAATAAAAGACTTAGTCCGATCCAAACAAATGCTAATATTAAACATTTTTTTTAAATAATCACCTAAAAATTAAAATCAACAAAGAGTGATAATTCGTATTTTAAATTGAAACATAATAGAAGTTGTCTATCTTATGCATATACGGCATAGTCACGTTGGCACACTGGTTCTAATTAGAAGTTACGCGACATTAAGCATGACCAGAATAGCATTAGATAAGTGAAAATGAGATTAGGATAAGCCGAGACTCGAACCTTGTAAGCAAAGTTAAGAATTGGAATGTTAGAAATAGGAATGTTAAAAAGGTCTATTGTTAAATTCTATTATAAATAGTTCGATATTGTTTATATCGTAAAAAGAATTGATTGTTTATTCTTTTATAAAACTGAATATTAAAAATGTCAGCTAAAAAGAATGAACAATACAAATTAAAAATACATTGTAAAAATAGGTTAGGTTAAAAAATAGATTAGGAGAAGTGTGTTTTTGGACAAACATGTATAGCCACGTGAATTGGTCACGTTTGGGAAACACACTTCTGACGTCATAGACAAAGGAGAATTCTCCATATAGTTCTATGGGTTCGAATTTCAGAATCAGTTTGCTAGTCAGTCAGAGAGAGTTGAGTCAGTCAGTTGGCAGTCAGTGGTCAGCTGACCCTTTGGAAGCGAAAGGAAGAACAGTAAACTATGTAGATCCCGAATTTGAATTCCTGACGTCATCATCATTCGACCGGTCCAATGAATAAAGAATCACCATCGATTTTTGTAACTGTTTGTCTTTGTGTCGTCATTCCACCAACTGAAAGGCAAATGTGTTTTATCATCTTTCAACACCCAAAAGGTAATGTGTTAAACATCTTATCATGAACATTGCGTAACCCTTCCAAGAATATGTACCTCTCCTCCTCTCTATATGTGTTACAAGAAATATAAGAACTGTGCATCTATCACCCTCGCTCCTCGCTAATATATGTTATAAGAATCCACAGAACTGTCTCTCCCTCTCATCATCGTGATATATGTCTCCGTCATATCCCTTTGATATGAAACCCCACTATTCAACAGACGGTGACCATTTGGCAATACCAGCCGCTGCATGTGGGAGAACTTTGACACCTCCCTGAAAAAACTGAAAAATGCCTAACGTCGTTATCCCCCCGGATAGAATATATATATATATATATATATATATATATATATATATATATATATATATATATATATATATATATATATATATATATATATATGCGACTGGGACAGCTTTTGAATTCAATCTTCCTTAGAAACTTCCTACTAGTACAAATACGGTTTAATCCACATGGGGCGAATCCCGGTTAGTTTTGTTCTTGTTCATTTAGTTAATGTGCAACAAATAAAAGTTACAAACTCAAATGACTTCACGGCATCCAGGCCAGCATCAGGTAGGTAAACTAGTTTACGATATATATATATTTTAAAGTTGTGAATCTGTATGTTTTAATTTAGTTCAGAATCGAACGCACGGAATTATTAAATCGCCTTCATATCTTCAGATGTTCTTGATAGTTGTTCAAACCTTTTTTTTTTCTTTTTATCCCCAGTTGCATGTTCAAGTCTTGCAATTGTTTGGTTTGAAGATACACCATAGATATCGATGTGTACTGTGTGTGAGGGATCTTTCTTGATAACTTTGTCATGTTTTGGAAGTTTTTCCGCCTTTTTGGGGGGGGGGTCGAAGTGTTTAATCGCCGTGATATTAAACTTTGCCTCTTTCTCTAAATTCTTAATTTCCGAGTCAATCAATATCCTTTTGCATTTGGCGCTCTAAAGTTTTAACTCGTCGATATGAAACAGCCGCAATACTTTTTCACACGCATCTGGGGATATTCAATGTAATTTTCGAGTAAAAAGATAAAAACAAAAACAAAGAGAAATAGCCAATCGTGTTCTCGTTGTCATGCCGCGAGAGTTAATGAGAAAGCAAGACGTGATTTGTATAACGAGACGATCAGATAACGGCTTTCAAAAGGGGGGAAAATCAATAAAGGAAAATGGTTTATTACGAAGCCGTCTTCATTCTCTAATAAATATTTTCGTTCTCTTTATCGCTGTAAACATTTTCTGAGGTTATGCTCCATCTTTATAAATCTATTATCGAACCATGTATGGAATAGTGTTGCCATATTTGGGCTGATGAATCTTTGTCCCATTTGAGGGTTCTTCATAAGGTGCAGAAACGTATCCGTAATTTAATTGGACAACCTTTTCTTCTCTGCAACTTTTTTCTCAAAAAAGTGATGTTGCTAGTCTCAGTCTTTTTAAAAAATACTATGATGGCCTGTGTTCTTCAGGATTTTTGAAACCTATTCCCTGCTTCTTTTGTTCTACCTAGTTTTACTTGTTGGTTTATTCATCTCTCTCTCGATTCGCTGTTTTGATATCTTACTGTAATACAACTTCATATTCCAGTAACTTCTTTCCAAGAACCGCCAGCTTGTAGAACTCCTTTCTTGCTGACTGTTTCCCTCCTACCTATAACATTAATGTTTTCAAGACTAAGGCATCTCCTCTCTTTGTAATAATCATCTTTTGTTCTTATTAGCTCCTTGCGTCAAGTGGCTTCATGACTTGTTTGAGGCTATTTCTATAAAGAAACAAGCATTTTTCTTTTCTCACCTCAGAGATTCTTTAGAGCAAGGCTACTCAGCGTTGCCTGGAGCAAAGTGTAACATATTTCTATTAAAATTTTAGCTTTCCCCTTTTCTGTCTTTAGCTTCCCTCTCCCTATCTTTCATATACGCTCTATCCATACTTCTCTCTGGACACACACACACACATGTTTTATAGATTCCTCGAGGAATGAGTCGCAATAATAGAATTAATTGTGTTATTAAAAAATTAGAGTTGCTTTCCTTGGAAATCTTCGCCATTTTAGGGTTAAATAATAAGTTTATTGTCTAAATTTTAGATATTTTTAATCCAGAGCAACACTGATCAATAAAATAACAACTTTGTAGGAATTGTGTTGTGATTTTTTTTTTTTTAAGTCTTAGTCAAGCATATATACACAACTGCTCTTTATATTATAAATTATCAATAACTATAGATGAGGCAGTTTGCTTGTTCTTGTTTTTTTTTGTTTTTGTTTTTTTACTGTAAATCTTTATCTGCGATTGCATCCCCTGAGTGTGATGTTGTTTCGCCATAACAAAAAGTAGCGGAAATAAGGAGTCTTGCTAAAAAATATCTCCCTGCATTTTTATCTCTGTCGTGTCTTGTCCTCCAGCTGCCATTTTCAGTTTCCATTTTTCTCTTGCCTTATTTATAAAGCTGATAATTTTGGAGGATTGTATCGTATTCTTTCTTGTCGTCTTATTTCAGTATTTTTAATTTATTATTTTAATTTATATATTTTTTAAGACATACATTGCATAGACAGCCTTATGCCCCTCTTGTCAGTTCCCGGCACCATTTTTTCTTTCCAAGGAATTATCTGCAGTTAATAAACAAGCGTGATAGAATTTTCTTTCAGTAAGTCCTGCACCTAACGAATAAAACTGCAAAGTTTAAGTAAAGGTCAACTTTATTTATTGTCTCCTGATTCGATGCATTTTTGTAGAACGATTTGTCTTTGGCCTCAAAATACGTCTCAGCTCCCAATATCTCTTCCACTAGAGCCAAGTACCCTTCTTCAGAGCATGCTTCTGGGGTCTCCAAACAGCCAGTAATCGTTGGAGGGAGGAGATCTAGAGAATAAGGTTTTACAGAAACATTTCGAAGTGCAGTTGATGTAGCTTTTCCATCGTTGCGATCAACTTGTGTCATGGTGTAGTCTCTTGGTGAAATAGTATTTGTTTTTCAATATTTAGAGCCATTTTCTGATGGCTTATTTCTTTAAACGCACTAATAAGGTTATACAATATTCACTGTTGATGTGTCTTTCTATCTCAAGGTCATCAATGAACAAAATACCCTGCGCATTCCAGAATACAGAGGCCAAAACTTTGGCTGCTGATGCTTGTATTTTTGTCACTTTGATTGGTTTCAACCGCTGCTCTGCACATGATGCCATAAACTCAGCTGACTACCGGTTTGATTCTGAAATAGTGGATCCATGTTTCATCCATATTGACGCAAAAACTTCCTTTTGCAAACAACGCTTTGTATAATCAACGCATTGTTGTTTTTGATCGACTTTGCACATGGATTTCTGATTGACACATGTTCATGCAAAATGGTGAATACTCTGCCTCCTGATATTTTTACATCGTCTGCTATTTTATGCAATTTTCGATCGGCAAAACAAATTTCTGGGCTTTTTTTTAATGAAAGTTTGGTCACCTGGGCATTCAGTCTCATTTGTTTCCGTACGTCCACGTTCAAAATCAGCATACCACCTCTTAACAATCGCTTTCGATCGAACGTGGTTCAAATAATATACTGAATAAGATTAAAATATTTTTTGAAACAGCAAAAGATATACAGAAATTAATAATTTTAGAAGGTTAAGAAAAAGACATAGTTCTATATTTATCTGAATTGGCAGCATAATTGCAAGGAAAATCCATATCATTTTGACTAAACTAGGAATCATTGTGAGAAGAGGGGTGATAAAGGGAAATAACTCTTATTTTTTTCTTTAAAATTCACTTTTGAAACGCGTGAATTCATCCAGTGGTCCGCCATAAGATGGAATCAATTTTGAATTTTTTTTTTTTATATGAAAACGTCATTGCACTATTTATTCAGTATTAATATAAAGATAAAATTCTGTTAAATATTTCATCCAATAGTACCAAAAAATGCAATCTCAATTCTTTTGTCCCCAAGAATCCGTGACGTAGGTAGATAAAATACTTGGTGAAATTCAGTTTATAAGTTACACTTAGATTACTTAGGATTTCTACTTAGTCATGGCTGACGGAACGAGAACGTGTTAATCCCGTGAAATAAATAAAGGGTTCTGTTCGAAATTCCATGCAGATTACCGAGTTCGGTAGAAAAATTCCTGAATTCAAAAAGGTACACCTAGAGAAGGTCGTGGGTTATATCGACCGTAACGTTGTAAAAATGACACTTAAAATGAAAACGGTAGTCTGAAGAATCCAAATGATACGATTAATTCCTTTTTTCCATTTGTCCTGAACTAATCTATTTCCATCTTAAAATGTTTTATACAACACTAGCCGGGGTGTCCGGCGCTGCCCGGGTGTTTGTAGGTGTGTGTTGAGCAAAAAAAAAAAAAAGTTGTAGTAGGCAGGCAGGCTCGAACCCGTGATGCGAAGGTGAAAAGGAATGTAGAGGTGTGTGTAATGGTGTTGATTAAGCAAAAAAAAAAAAAAATAGGAGAAGTAAGCAGCTTCGAACCCGTACCACGAAAGAGGAAAAGAAAGTGAAAAAAGAAAAAGAAAACGTGATGCCACTGTAGAAAGTTTTTGTGAGACATACAAACATACATACATATATACATTCATACATACATACATACATACATACATACATACATACATACATACATACATTTAAACAAACAGGCGAGATTTATATTATAGACTAGCCTGGGTGCCTGGCATTGCCCGGGTGTTTGGAGGTGTGTGTTGAACAAAAAAAAAAGTGGTAGTAGGCAGGCAGGCTCGAACCTGTACCGCGAAGGAGGAAAAGAACATGAAAAAAAAAGAAAACGTGACGTCTTTGCTGTTGCGCCCATCACCAAACCGGAAGTGACGTAGTTTTAATTAAGACTAGTCAATCGAAAAGAGGGGATGTTTTTCAAAAATATCAGCGAAAAAAGCGAGCTCTCCCTATAGAAAAGTGCCCAGTTGAGGGTGAAGAAATTAATGTTTTAGTCAATTTTTTTCGATATTTGTTGTCCAAACGGTCGAGCTTCAAAACGATATCGATCTGATGAAAATCTGTTGCCTCTGTCGAAAGTTTTAGACATACATACATATATTTAAACAGACAAGTGAGATTTATATTATAGATACCTTGTTTCTGAAACCGACATGGAAACGTTAAAAATGTACTAAAATATAATATAAATTGTTTAATGGACTTAGTTGTGTAAATCTATCTTGAGAATAAATTTTGAGATCGAAGAGAAATATTAATAGAAAATTCTTGCATAATGTTATTAGCTGTGGTTTAATCCCTTTTCTGAATTAAACTGGCAGCATTATCATAATCGTGATGATAATGATGGATGTGGCAGGGTGAGGAAGGGGGGAGGAGTGAGCTAGATGCGTGGTAGATTGACGCCATGTTGGATTATTATATTGAACGCAGTAAATTAGCCAAGGGGACAACGAAGGGGTATACAGCAAAACGGGCAAATAAACAAAAAAAAAAAAAACGAAAGAGCAGGAAGAAATTAAAAGAGTGAGAATATTATTTCGAACAACGCCATTAAGCGTCGATGGAAAAATATTTTGTCCTTTTCTGAACGAAGCATCTTAATGAAAAACTGGCTGTCGGAAATTACACCAGGATTGCATGAGAGGACAAAAAAGAAAGATGAGAAAAATTTAAAACACAAGAAGGTAAACATAATCGATTTGTTCGCTGGGTGTTCTTGCCTTGCAGGGGATCACATGTTTGATAATCAATTCTCAATTCTTCCATCATGTAGAGCCATGAATTATCAAGTTGACAAGAAAGTTTTTGCGGTTTTTAACTATTTAATTCAGATGAACATATTTTGACTCAAACCAAAAATTATTGATCGAAATAAACACCATCAGAATGAACACACTTTTGCCAATGCAAAACAATTGTATTTATGCTAGTAACGTAAAAATCTTGCATTCTGGTGGCGACAAAGTCGCTGAAGGCATTTTTGATATCGCTTACGTTTTTGAAGCATTTCTCATGCAGAAAGTTGTCGAGATGCTTGAAAATGAGGTAGTCAGTAGGTGAGAGGTTTGGAGAGTATGGCGGATAAGGCAGAGTTTCGCAGCCCAATTTGTTCAACTTCGGCATTGCCGGTTTAGAAACATGTGGCCGTGCATTGTCGTGAAGGAAAATTGGACCTTTTCTGTTGACTAATGCTGGGTGTTGTTGTCAAAGTTTCTAATGCATTTCATCCATTTGTCGACAGTACTTCTCCACCATAATGGTTTCGCCTGCATCCAAAAAACTGTAATGGATGAGACTGGCTGCAGACCACCAAACAGTCAGCATGACCTTCTTTTGGTGCAACTTTGGCTTCAAGAAATGTTGTGGAGCTTCGTCGTCATCTAACCACTGGACTGAGCATCACCGGTTGTTGTAAAGAACCTACTTTTCATTGTAAATCACAACCCGGTCTAAAAATAAGATATTATTGTTGCATAAGAGAAGG